>NC_069506.1:185562741-185721466 GCF_027579735.1 Bombina bombina | reverse complement strand
AGTTTTGCATAACCATTGCTGTTATAGAAATATAAATGTTATCTCTGTAATTACCTTGTATCTAAGCTTCTGCAGACTGCCTCCATATCTCAGATATTTTGACAGACTTGCATTTCAGGCAATTAGTGCCGACTCTTAAATAACTCCACGTGCGTGAGCACAATGTTATTTATATGAAACACATGAACTAACGCCCTCTAGCTGTGAAAAACTGTCAAATGCAGCCTTCAAGTTTCAAGGACTTGAAAATTAGCATATGAGCCTACCTAGGTTTAACTTTCAACTAAGAATACCAAGATAAAGCAAATTTGATAGTAAATTGGAAAGTTGTTAAAAAACAGAATTTATGCTTACCTGATAAATTACTTTCTCCAACGGTGTGTCCGGTCCACGGCGTCATCCATAACTTGTGGGAATATTCTCTTCCCCAACAGGAAATGGCAAAGAGCACAGCAAAAGCTATCCATATAGCCCCTCCCAGGCTCCGCCCCCCCAGTCATTCGACCGACGGTTAGGAGAAAAAAAGGAGAAACTATAGGGTGCCGTGGTGACTGTAGTGTATAGAGAAAGACATTTTTCAAACCTGATTAAAAAACCAGGGCGGGCCGTGGACCGGACACACCGTTGGAGAAAGTAATTTATCAGGTAAGCATAAATTCTGTTTTCTCCAACATTGGTGTGTCCGGTCCACGGCGTCATCCATAACTTGTGGGAACCAACCAAAGCTTTAGGACACGGATGAAGGGAGGGAACAAATCAGGTTACCTAAACAGAAGGCACCACGGCTTGCAAAACCTTTCTCCCAAAAATAGCCTCCGAAGAAGCATAAGTATCAAATTTGTAGAATTTGGCAAAAGTGTGAAGAGAAGACCAAGTCGCTGCCTTACATATCTGATCAACAGAAGCCTTGTTCTTGAAGGCCCATGTGGAAGCCACAGCCCTAGTAGAGTGAGCTGTGATTCGTTCAGGAGGCTGCCGTCCGGCAGTCTCATAAGCCAATCGGATGATGCTTTTCAGCCAGAAAGAAAGAGAGGTAGCAGTAGCTTTTTGTCCTCTCCTCTTACTAGAATAAACGACAAACAAAGAAGAAGTTTGTCTGAAATCCTTTGTTGCTTCTAAATAGAACTTTAAAGCACGGACTTAACAAACGTTCCTTCTTTGAAACTGGATTCGGACACAAAGAAGGAACAACTATTTCCTGGTTAATATTCTTGTTGGAAACAACTTTTGGAAGAAAACCAGGCTTGGTACGCAAAACAACCTTATCTGAATGGAACACCAGATAGGGTGGATTACACTGCAAAGCAGATAATTCAGAAACTCTTCTAGCATAAGAAATAGCAACCAAAAACAGAACTTTCCAAGATAGTAACTTGATATCTATGGAATGTAAGGGTTCAAACGGAACCCCTTGAAGAACTGAAAGAACTAAATTTAGACTCCAGGGAGGAGTCAAGGGTCTGTAAACAGGCTTGATTCTGACCAAAGCCTGTACAAAAGCTTGTACATCTGGCACAGCTGCCAGTCGTTTGTGTAACAAGACAGATAAAGCAGAAATCTGTCCTTTTAGAGAACTCGCTGACAATCCCTTATCCAAACCTTCTTGGAGAAAGGAGAGGATCTTAGGAATTTTAATCTTACTCCAGGAGAATCCCTTGGATTCACACCAACAGATATATCTTTTCCATATTTTATGGTAAATCTTTCTAGTCACAGGTTTTCTGGCTTGGACCAGAGTATCTATCACTGAATCTGAAAACCCACGCTTGGATAAAATCAAACGTTCAATTTCCAAGCAGTCAGCTGCAGAGAAACTAGATTTGGATGTTCGAATGGACCTTGTACTAGAAGATCCTGTCTCAAAGGTAGCTTCCATGGTGGAGCCGATGACATATTCACCAGGTCTGAATACCAAGTCCTGCGCGGCCACGCAGGAGCTATCAGAATCACCGAGGCCTTCTCCTGTTTGATCCTGGCTACAAGCCTGGGAAGGAGAGGGAACGGTGGAAACGCATAAGCTAGGTGGAACGACCAAGGCGCCACTAATGCATCCACTAGAGTCACCTTGGGATCCCTGGATCTGGACCCGTAGCAAGGAACCTTGCAGTTCTGACGAGACGCCATCAGATCCATGTCTGGAATGCCCCATAATTGAGTCAACTGGGCAAACACCTTCGGGTGGAGTTCCCACTCCCCCGGATGGAAAGTCTGACGACTCAGATAATCCGCCTCCCAGTTGTCTAGTCCTGGGATGTGGATTGCAGATAGGTAGCAGGAGTGATCCTCCGCCCATTTGATGATTTTGGATACCTCTCTCATTGCCAAGGAACTCCTTGTTCCCCCCTGATGGTTGATGTAAGCTACAGTCGTCATGTTGTCTGACTGGAATCTTATGAATCCGGCCTTCGCTAGTTGAGGCCAAGCCCGGAGAGCATTGAATATCGCTCTCAGTTCCAGGATGTTGATCGGGAGAAGAGACTCTTCCCGAGACCATAAACCCTGAGCTTTCAGGGAATCCCAGACCGCGCCCCAGCCTAATAGACTGGCGTCAGTCGTGACAATGACCCATTCTGGTCTGCGAAAACTCATTCCCTGAGACAGGTGATCCTGGGACAACCACCAACGGAGTGAGTCTCTAGTCATCTGATCTACTTGAATCTTTGGAGACAAGTCTGTATAGTCCCCATTCCACTGCTTGAGCATGCACAGTTGTAATGGTCTTAGATGAATTCGAGCAAAAGGAACTATGTCCATTGCTGCAACCATCAACCCTACTACTTCCATGCACTGAGCTATGGAAGGCTGCAGAATAGAGTGAAGAACTTGACAAGCGTTTAGAAGATTTGACTTTCTGACTTCTGTCAGGAAGATCTTCATTTCTAAAGAATCTATTATTGTTCCCAAAAAGGGAACTCTTGTCGACGGAGACAGGGAACTCTTTTCTATGTTCACCTTCCACCCGTGAGATCTGAGAAAGGCTAGAACAATGCCTGTATGAGCCTTTGCTTTGGAAAGAGACGACGCTTGGATTAGAATGTCGTCCAGATAAGGTGCCACTGCAATACCCCTTGGTCTTAGAACCGCTAGAAGGGACCCGAGCACCTTTGTGAAAATTCTTGGAGTAGTGGCTAGTCCGAATGGGAGAGCCACGAACTGATAATGTTTGTCCAGAAAGGCGAACCTTAGGAACTGATGATGATCTTTGTGGATAGGAATATGTAGATACGAATCCTTTAAATCCACGGTAGTCATAAATTGACCCTCCTGGATTGTGGGTAAAATTGTTCGAATGGTTTCCATTTTGAACGATGGAACTCTGAGAAATTTGTTTAGAATTTTTAAATCCAGAATTGGTCTGAAAGTTCCCTCTTTTTTGGGAACTACAAACAGATTTGAGTAAAACCCCTGACCTTGTTCCACAGTTGGAACTGGGTGTATCACTCCCATCTTTAACAGGTCTTCTACACAATGTAAGAATGCCTGTCTCTTTATTTGGTTTGAAGATAAGTGAGACATGTGGAACCTTCCCCTTGGGGGTAGTTCCTTGAATTCTAGAAGATAACCCTGAGAGACTATTTCTAGTGCCCAGGGATCCTGAACATCTCTTGCCCAAGCCTGAGCAAAGAGAGAGAGTCTGCCCCTACTAGATCCGGTCCCGGATCGGGGGCTACCCCTTCATGCTGTTTTGGTAGCAGCAGCAGGCTTCTTGGCCTGTTTACCCTTGTTCCAACCTTGCATTGGTTTCCAAGCTGGTTTAGTCTGGGAAGCGTTACCCTCTTGTCTAGAGGTTGCAGAGTTGGAAGCCGGTCCGTTCCTGAAATTGCGAAAGGAACGAAAATTGGACTTATTCTTAGCCTTGAAAGGTCTATCTTGCAGGAGGGCATGGCCCTTTCCCCCAGTGATGTCTGAAATAATCTCTTTCAATTCTGGCCTAAAAAGGGTCTTACCCTTGAAAGGGATATTAAGCAATTTTGTCTTGGAAGATACATCCGCCGACCAAGACTTTAGCCAGAGCGCTCTGCGCGCCACAATTGCAAACCCTGAATTTTTCGCCGCTAACCTCGCTAACTGCAAAGCGGCGTCTAAAATAAAGGAATTAGCTAACTTAAGTGCGTGAATTCTGTCCATGACTTCCTCATACGGAGTCTCTCTACTGAGCGACTTTTCCAGTTCCTCGAACCAGAACCACGCCGCTGTAGCGACAGGAATAATGCACGAAATAGGTTGAAGAAGGTAACCTTGCTGAACAAAAATCTTTTTAAGCAAACCCTCCAATTTTTTATCTATAGGATCTTTGAAAGCACAATTGTCCTCAATGGGAATGGTCGTGCGCTTGGCTAGTGTAGAAACCGCCCCCTCGACCTTAGGGACTGTTTGCCATAAGTCCTTCCTGGGGTCGACCATAGGGAACAATTTCTTAAATATAGGAGGAGGGACAAAAGGTATGCCTGGCTTCTCCCACTCCTTATTCACTATGTCCGCCACCCGTTTAGGTATCGGAAAAGCATCAGGGTGCACCGGGACCTCTAGGAACTTGTCCATCTTGCACAATTTTTCTGGGATGACCAGATTGTCACAATCATCCAGAGTAGATAGCACTTCTTTTAGTAATGCGCGGAGATGCTCTAATTTAAATTTAAATATCACAACATCAGGTTCTGCCTGCTGAGAAATTCTTCCTGTATCAGAAATTTCTCCATCTGACAAACCCTCCCTCACTGCCACTTCAGACTGGTGTGAGGGTATGACAGAAAAATTATCATCAGCGCCCTCCTGCTCTACAGTGTTTAAAACAGAGCAATCACGCTTTCTCTGAAATGCTGGCATTTTGGATAAAATATTAGCTATGGAGTTATCCATTAATGCCGTCAATTGTTGCATAGTAACAAGCATTGGTGCGCTAGAAGTACTAGGGGTCACCTGCGCGGGCATAACTGGTATAGACACAGAAGGAGATGATGTAGAACTATCTCTACTTCCTTCATCTGAGGAATCATCCTGGGCAACCTTACTATTTGTGACAGTACTGTCCTTACTCTGTTTGGACGCTATGGCACAATTATCACATATATTTGAAGGGGGAACCACATTGGCTTCCATACATACAGAACATGATCTATCTGAAGGTACAGACATGTTAAACAGGCTTAAACTGGTTAATAAAGCACAAAAACCGTTTTAAAACAAAACCGTTACTGTCTCTTTAAATGTTAAACAGGGCACACTATAGTGAAAGGCCCTTCCTGACTGGGAAGGTGTCTAAACTAGTGCCTGGCGATAAAAACGTTCCCCAAACAATAAAAGTGTAAAAAAAATAACTTCAAACTTTCAAAAATAACTTAAATAAACAATCGATTTAGCCCTTAAGAGTGTCCACCAGTTAATAGCCCATAATAAGCCCTTTATTCTTTCTAAGTCTAAGAAAATGGCTTACCGATCCCCATGAGGGAAAAAATGACAGCCTTCCAGCATTACACAGTCTTGTTAGAAAAATGGCTAGTCATACCTTGAGCAGAAAAGTCTGCAAACTGTTCCCCCCAACTGAAGTTCTCTCAGCTCAATAGTCCTGCGTGGGAACAGCAATTGATTTTAGTTACTGCTGCTAAAATCATACTCCTCTTTTAAACAGAACTCTTCATCTCTTTCTGTTTCAGAGTAAATAGTACATACCAGCACTATTTTAAAATAACAAACTCTTGATAGAAGAATAAAAAACTACAACTAAACACCACATACTCTTCACCATCTCCGTGGAGATGCTACTTGTTCAGAGCGGCAAAGAGAATGACTGGGGGGGGCGGAGCCTGGGAGGGGCTATATGGACAGCTTTTGCTGTGCTCTTTGCCATTTCCTGTTGGGGAAGTGAATATTCCCACAAGTTATGGATGACGCCGTGGACCGGACACACCAATGTTGGAGAAATGACATGTCCTATCCGAATCATGAAAGTTTAATTTGGACTTTACTATCCCTTTAATGTTCTTGTTACTGCAATTATTTTTCAATAGCCAAACTCTACCCACCATTTGCCTTATTTGGAGGAGCCGATTTGGGCTTTAGTCTGCAGACACAAGACGCTAGCCACGGTCATAAAGTTAGTATAAAAGAACTTTGTTTTACAATTATACTCCGTTAAAGAAAATTAGTGAACAATATGTAGTAGGGTTAGCCTTGAGAAGTCAGCAGGGGGGCTTTCCTGTTCTGAGAAGTAGAAATTGCTCAATTTTACGAGCTAAATTACATGAAAAGGGGTCAAAATAAAGATTAAAAATACATTGCAAAGTTGTTTCATTATGCATAACTAAACATTTTATATAAAACTCTCATGGTGTTTACTGTTCCTTTAACTATTAACTGTGCCTCAGAAATCTCAATACTGCAGTGAATAACACGCCTGGGCTAGGTCATACAAATTAGTGCGTTGGTGGCATTCATGCACTATATGCAAGCAAATATCTCATCTAGTTTTAAATCAACATCCTAGTGCAAAGTAAGCTGGGGCTCAATAACTCCAGCACAGTTTAATTTGCAATACACACATTTTTCTTTTAAATAAAGTTCAGCTTACCATGCAAGTTAAAAAATGTTTTAGGGTTGAATTCATTGGGATCCAGGCCATCTGTTTCTTCCCACACTTCTGTCAGTTGGTCTTTACTTCCCTATTTAGAACATTACCACAATCAGTTAGTGAAAAGAGACACCTTAAATGCAAAATAAAGATAAGCGTGTCTGTATAAACTATACAAAGCATAAAAATCTACTGAATGAAGAATTCTGTTTTGCTTCATTTTGTATGGTTAAATCAGAACCTTCTCACTATTAATATTAGGGTATCCAAACTTAAAGGGAAATTATACACTCATTTTTTCTTTGCATAAATGTTTTGTAGAGGATTTATTTATAAAGCCCATAAAGCTTTTTTTTTAAATGTATAGTTTTGCATATTTTTAAATAACATTGCTCTGATTTTCAGACTCCTAACCAAGCCCCAAAGTTTTATGTGAATATCGTCAGATACCTTCTCCAGCTTGCTCCTGTTTGTGTAAAGGGTCTTTTTATATGCAAAAGAAGGGGGAGGGGGGAGTGTCTTATTTCCCACTTGCAATGGGCTTTCCAGCTACCTTTTCAACAGAGCTAAACTGAAAGCTTCTAAGTACGTTTTTAAACAGTTTTATACTGGATTTTTATATCAGTATCTGTGCATCATATTCTTTATAGTAGTGTCAATAACATGCAGGTATATGAAAATGAATGTATACTGTCCCTTTAAAAGTGCAACTTCTCCTGTAAACCAATAGCCCTGCGTGTCAACTGACATCATAGCACAGCTATTGAGATCTGAGAAACGCGTTGCTTTCCGTTTTTAAATACCAGGGTCATTATTTTGACCTTTGTTTTTATATGTTTATTTATTAAATTTGGATATCTACGTCTTTATTTGAGAGTCTGAGCTTATTTCCCCCCATTAAGAACACATGGGATACCGGTAATCAAGTTGGGCCAGTGAGCTGGGACACTCCAAGTTCCCAGTTTGCCTTACTCAGCACAATTGGGTGCTGCTTCACTTGTGAGTATTCACTTGTATTTTCTTATTCAACATCATAACCTTATCACACTAGGAAGCGCCCTTGTCTTGTGATTATCTTCACAGAATAAGTAATTGGAGAAGAGCTCTGTGCCGTGGGCGGCCAGAAGCGCTGAGTTTAGCAATCTACTTGTCTTTTAAGTAAGCGATGACTGAAACTAATGTTTATTTTTAGTGATGGTAAATCCTAGCATTTGTTATATATAGGATCACTTACAGTCCCTCTACCATGCTGCACAAGTTTAGGTGCTTATGGCTGTGGATGTACATAAAATAAAAAAAATAAAAAAAAAAGACTACGTAAATAAAATAAACATATGAATAAATTTATGAAGGATCAACTAAACAGAACACAATCTTAAAAACATCCTAGGCGCTATATATTTTATTTTTTCAATGTTTTTCTTAAAAAATACAACACAGACATTTTAAATGAATGATTTCACTTACTGGTACATTGACTTTGGGGTGCTCTTTGTGCTTCTTTTTCATCTCTTCAAAGCGCGCCTCTTCTTGTCTCCTCTTCTCCTCATCTAGTGACTTGAGGTATTCACGACGCTCATGCTCCTTCAACATCTCATAACGCTTGAATTCTTCATGGCGAGCAGCATCGTAGTTCTCCAAGTCTGCAGTGGCCTGAAGAAATTAAAACTGCGTTAGATATTTTTGTTGTTACGTCGTCTTTATACTCCCATCTTCAGCAAATACATTTAATTTGTGCATGGGCAAAAAACGTTGGCATTTGTTTGGATTTGTACAGATATATGTGTGCTGCAGTTTTACACTAATAAATCTAGCTCTGAAAGCAGTCTAAAGTAGCTATTTTCATCATTCTATTGTGTAACAAATGCCAAATTTTTGCTCATGTCTATTTATTACTCCAATTCACAGAGCATTGGCTTGAAACACAGAGAGGTACCTGTAACACAGATAGTATGTCTGAAGTGCATTACAGTACCCCATACATTTATTTCATCGTAATAAAAACATAATTTATGCTTACCTGATAAATTCCTTTCTTCTGTTGTGTGATCAGTCCACGGGTCATCATTACTTCTGGGATATAACTCCTCCCCAACAGGAAATGCAAGAGGATTCACCCAGCAGAGCTGCATATAGCTCCTCCCCTCTACGTCAGTCCCAGTCATTCGACCAAGAATCAACGAGAAAGGAGTAACCAAGGGTGAAGTGGTGACTGGAGTATAATTTAAAAGATATTTACCTGCCTTAAAACAGGGCGGGCCGTGGACTGATCACACAACAGAAGAAAGGAATTTATCAGGTAAGCATAAATTATGTTTTCTTCTGTTATGTGTGATCAGTCCACGGGTCATCATTACTTCTGGGATACCAATACCAAAGCAAAAGTACACGGATGACGGGAGGGATAGGCAGGCTCATTATACAGAAGGAACCACTGCCTGAAGAACCTTTCTCCCAAAAATAGCCTCCGAAGAAGCAAAAGTGTCAAATTTGTAAAATTTGGAAAAAGTATGAAGCGAAGACCAAGTTGCAGCCTTGCAAATCTGTTCAACAGAGGCCTCATTCTTAAAGGCCCAAGTGGAAGCCACAGCTCTAGTGGAGTGAGCTGTAATTCTTTCAGGAGGCTGCTGTCCAGCAGTCTCATAGGCTAAACGTATTATGCTACGAAGCCAAAAAGAGAGAGAGGTAGCAGAAGCTTTTTGACCTCTCCTCTGTCCAGAATAAACGACAAACAGGGAAGAAGTTTGGCGAAAATCTTTAGTTGCCTGCAAGTAGAACTTGAGGGCACGAACTACATCCAGATTGTGTAGAAGACGTTCCTTCTTTGAAGAAGGATTTGGACACAAGGATGGAACAACAATCTCTTGATTGATATTCCTGTTAGTGACTACCTTAGGTAAGAACCCAGGTTTAGTACGCAGAACTACCTTGTCTGAGTGAAAAATCAGATAAGGAGAATC
Source organism: Bombina bombina (assembly GCF_027579735.1). NCBI lineage: Eukaryota > Metazoa > Chordata > Amphibia > Anura > Bombinatoridae > Bombina > Bombina bombina. The sequence continues at coordinate 185,711,938 of NC_069506.1, read as the reverse complement.
ACAATGTAAGGCTGATAACTCAGAGACTCTTCGAGCCGAGGAAATAGCCATTAAAAACAGAACTTTCCAAGATAACAATTTTATATCAATGGAATGAAGGGGTTCAAACGGAACACCCTGTAAAACGTTAAGAACTAAGTTTAAACTCCATGGCGGAGCAACAGCTTTAAACACAGGCTTGATCCTAGCTAAAGCCTGACAAAAGGCCTGGACGTCTGGATTTTCTGACAGACGCCTGTGTAACAAGATGGACAGAGCTGAAATCTGTCCCTTTAATGAACTAGCTGATAAACCCTTTTCTAACCCTTCTTGTAGAAAAGACAATATCCTAGGGATCCTAACCTTACTCCAGGAGTAACGTTTGGATTCGCACCAGTATAGGTATTTACGCCATATTTTATGGTAAATCTTTCTGGTAACAGGCTTCCTAGCCTGTATCAGGGTATCAATAACCGACTCAGAAAAACCACGTTTTGATAAAATCAAGCGTTCAATTTCCAAGCAGTCAGCTTCAGAGAAGTTAGATTTTGATGTTTGAATGGACCCTGTATCAGAAGGTCCTGTCTTAGAGGTAGAGACCAAGGCGGACAGGATGACATGTCCACTAGATCTGCATACCAAGTCCTGCGTGGCCATGCAGGCGCTATTAGAATCACTGATGCTCTCTCCTGTTTGATTTTGGCAATCAATCGAGGAAGCAGCGGGAAGGGTGGAAACACATAAGCCATCCCGAAGTTCCAAGGTGCTGTCAAAGCATCTATCAGAACCGCTCCCGGATCCCTGGATCTGGACCCGTAGTGAGGAAGTTTGGCGTTCTGGCGAGACGCCATGAGATCTATCTCTGGTTTGCCCCAACGTCGAAGTATTTGGGCAAAGACCTCCGGATGAAGTTCCCACTCCCCCGGATGAAAAGTCTGGCGACTCAAGAAATCCGCCTCCCAGTTCTCCACTCCCGGGATGTGGATTGCTGACAGGTGGCAAGAGTGAGACTCTGCCCAGCGAATTATCTTTGATACTTCCACCATTGCTAGGGAGCTTCTTGTCCCTCCCTGATGGTTGATGTAAGCTACAGTCGTGATGTTGTCCGACTGAAACCTGATGAACCCCCGAGTTGTTAATTGGGGCCAAGCCAGAAGGGCATTGAGAACTGCTCTCAATTCCAGAATGTTTATTGGAAGGAGACTCTCCTCCTGATTCCATAGTCCCTGAGCCTTCAGAGAATTCCAGACAGCGCCCCAACCTAGTAGGCTGGCGTCTGTTGTTACAATTGTCCAGTCTGGCCTGCTGAATGGCATCCCCCTGGACAGGTGTGGCCGAAAAAGCCACCATAGAAGAGAATTTCTGGTCTCTTGATTCAGATTCAGAGTAGGGGACAAATCTGAGTAATCCCCATTCCACTGACTTAGCATGCACAATTGCAGCGGTCTGAGGTGTAGGCGTGCAAAAGGTACTATGTCCATAGCCGCTACCATTAAGCCGATCACCTCCATGCATTGAGCTACTGACGGGTGTTGAATGGAATGAAGGACACGGCATGCATTTTGAAGCTTTGTTAACCTGTCTTCTGTCAGGTAAATCTTCATTTCTACAGAATCTATAAGAGTCCCCAAGAATGGAACTCTTGTGAGAGGAAAAAGAGAACTCTTCTTTTCGTTCACTTTCCATCCATGCGACCTTAGAAATGCCAGAACTAACTCTGTATGAGACTTGGCAGTTTGAAAGCTTGAAGCTTGTATTAGAATGTCGTCTAGGTACGGAGCTACCGAAATCCCTCGCGGTCTTAGTACCGCCAGAAGGGCACCCAGAACCTTTGTGAAGATTCTTGGGGCCGTAGCCAATCCGAATGGAAGAGCTACAAACTGGTAGTGCCTGTCTAAGAAGGCAAACCTTAGATACCGGTGATGATCTTTGTGGATCGGTATGTGAAGGTAAGCATCTTTTAAATCCACTGTGGTCATGTACTGACCCTTTTGGATCATGGGTAAGATTGTCCGAATAGTTTCCATTTTGAACGATGGAACTCTTAGGAATTTGTTTAGAATCTTTAAATCTAAGATTGGCCTGAAAGTTCCCTCTTTTTTGGGAACCACAAACAGGTTTGAGTAGAACCCTTGTCCTTGTTCCGACCGCGGAACCGGATGGATCACTCCCATTAATAACAGATCTTGTACACAGCGTAGAAACGCTTCTTTCTTTATCTGGTTTGTTGACAACCTTGAGAGATGAAATCTCCCTCTTGGGGGAGATAATTTGAAGTCTAGAAGGTATCCCTGAGATATGATCTCTAGTGCCCAGGGATCCTGAACATCTCTTGCCCAGGCCTGGGCGAAGAGAGAAAGTCTGCCCCCCACTAGATCCGGTCCCGGATCGGGGGCTCTCGGTTCATGCTGTCTTTGGGGCAGCAGCAGGTTTCCTGGCCTGCTTGCTCTTGTTCCAGGACTGGTTAGGCTTCCAGCCTTGCCTGTAACGAGCAACAGCTCCTTCCTGTTTTGGTGCAGTGGAGGTTGATGCTGCTCCTGTCTTGAAATTCCGAAAGGGACGAAAATTAGACTGTCTAGCCTTAGCTTTGGCTTTGTCTTGAGGTAGGGCGTGGCCCTTACCTCCTGTAATGTCAGCGATAATTTCTTTCAAACCGGGCCCAAATAAAGACTGCCCCTTGAAAGGTATATTAAGTAATTTGGACTTAGAAGTAACATCAGCTGACCAGGATTTTAGCCACAGCGCCCTACGTGCCTGTATGGCGAATCCTGAGTTCTTAGCCGTAAGTTTGGTTAAATGTACTACGGCCTCCGAAATGAAAGAATTAGCTAGTTTAAGGACTCTAAGCCTGTCCGTAATGTCGTCTAGCGTAGATGAACTAAGGTTCTCTTCCAGAGACTCAATCCAAAATGCTGCCGCAGCCGTAATCGGCGCGATACATGCAAGGGGTTGCAATATAAAACCTTGTTGAACAAACATTTTCTTAAGGTAACCCTCTAATTTTTTATCCATTGGATCTGAAAAAGCACAGCTATCCTCCACCGGGATAGTGGTACGCTTAGCTAAAGTAGAAACTGCTCCCTCCACCTTAGGGACCGTTTGCCATAAGTCCCGAGTGGTGGCGTCTATTGGAAACATCTTTCTAAATATTGGAGGGGGTGAGAACGGCACACCGGGTCTATCCCACTCCTTAGTAACAATTTCAGTTAGTCTCTTAGGTATAGGAAAAACGTCAGTACTCGCCGGTACCGCAAAGTATTTATCCAACCTACACAGTTTCTCTGGTATTGCAACGGTGTTACAATCATTGAGAGCTGCTAAGACCTCCCCTAGTAATACACGGAGGTTCTCCAATTTAAATTTAAAATTTGAAATATCTGAATCCAATCTGTTTGGATCAGAACCGTCACCCACAGAATGAAGCTCTCCGTCCTCATGCTCTGCGAGCTGTGACGCAGTATCAGACATGGCCCTAGTATTGTCAGCGCACTCTGTTCTCACCCCAGAGTGATCACGCTTGCCTCTTAGTTCTGGTAATTTAGACAAAACTTCAGTCATAACAGTAGCCATATCTTGTAATGTTATCTGTAATGGCCGCCCAGATGTACTAGGCGCCATAATATCACGCACCTCCCGGGCGGGAGATGCAGGTACTGTCGCGTGAGGCGAGTTAGTCGGCATAACTCTCCCCTCGCTGTTTGGTGAAATTTGTTCACATTGTACAGATTGACTTTTATTTAAAGTAGCATCAATACAGTTAGTACATAAATTTCTATTGGGCTCCACCTTGGCATTGGAACAAATGACACAGATATCTTCCTCTGAGTCAGACATGTTTAACACACTAGCAATAAACTTGCAACTTGGTTATAATCTTTTTTAGCAAAAAACGTACTGTGCCTCAAAGAGGTACTAAACGATTAAATGACAGTTGAAATAATGAACTGAAAAACAGTTATAGCATCAAACTTTAAAACAACACAACTTTTAGCAAAGGTTTGTTCCCATTAGTAAAATGACAATAATTAAATTTGACATAAAAATTACAGAGCAACGTTTTTATTCACAGTCAATATAAAATTCTCACAGCTCTGCTGAGAGAATCTACCTCCCTCCAAAGAAGTTTGAAGACCCCTGAGATCTGTCAGAGATGAACCGGATCATGCAGGAAAAAGGAGTAACTGACTGGAATTTTTTGATGCGTAGCAAAGAGCGCCAAAAACGGCCCCTCCCTCTCCCACACAGCAGTGAAGAGAAACGAAACTGTCACAATTAAAAGCAAACAACTGCCAAGTGGAAAATAATGCCCAAATATTTATTCACACAGTACCTCAGCAATGTAAACGATTCTACATTCCAGCAAAAACGTTTAACATGATAAAAACTTAATAAAATGATTAGTGACTTTAACAGAGTAGTTCCGGTGAAATACCATCCCCAGAATACTGAAGTGTATACATACATGTCATTATAACGGTATGGCAGGATTTTCTCATCAATTCCATTCAGAAAATAAAAACTGCTACATACCTCAATGCAGATTCATCTGCCCGCTGCCCCCTGATCTGAAGCCTTTACCTCCCTCAGATGGCCGAGAACAGCAATATGATCTTAACTACTCCGGTTAAAATCATAGTAAAAAACTCTGGCAGATTCTTCCTCAAACTCTGCCAGAGAAGTAATAACACGCTCCGGTGCTATTGTAAAATAACAAACTTTTGATTGAAGTCATAAAAACTAAGTATAATCACCATAGTCCTCTCACACATCCTATCTAGTCGTTGGGTGCAAGAGAATGACTGGGACTGACGTAGAGGGGAGGAGCTATATGCAGCTCTGCTGGGTGAATCCTCTTGCATTTCCTGTTGGGGAGGAGTTATATCCCAGAAGTAATGATGACCCGTGGACTGATCACACATAACAGAAGAAAAGGAGAATAAAGGGACCACTGGGTCCTGCATTTTCGCTTTCTCTTCTTGTACAAATGTGATGAATTGGTTGCAATAGTAATATGTTGGGGTGGGGGTATGGCGTGTCAAATGACATCATAGCACAGCTATTGACAGATCTGAGAAACGCGTTGCTTTCTGTTTTTAAATACCAAGGTCATTATTTTGACCTCTTTTTATAAGATTTTTATTCAATTTGGATATCTACGTCTTTACTTGAGAGTCTGAGCTTATTTCCCCCATTGAGAACACCTGGGATACAGGTAATCAAGTTGGGCCAGTGAGCTGGGACACTCCAAGTTCCCAGTTTGCCTTACTCAGCACAATTGGGTGCTGCTTCATTTGTGAGTATTCACTTGTATTTTCTTATTCAACATCATAACCTTATCACACTAGAAGGCGCCCTTGTCTTGTGATTATATTCACAGAATAAGTCATTGGAGAAGAGCTCTGTGCCGTGGGCGGCCAGAAGCGCTGAGTTTAGCAATCTACTTGTCTTTTTAGTAAGCGATGACTGAAACTAATGTTTATTTTTAGCGATGGTAAATCCTAGCATTTGTTATATGCTTGATTTACCATCATTTTAAAACATTTAATTTAAAAATAAATGGTGGATACTGCTTGCCCCTCTCTCCTCACACTTAGCTCCTTGTGCAGATCTATACAATCCAAACAATCTTCTATTCATTGAGAGTAAGGGGTTTATTCTGTGTACATAGAATTGCAGGGGAACACTGAGACTGAAGGTACAGAAAATTCAAAATTAAACTTTTATGATTTAGATAGAACACACAATTGTATACAACTTTCCAATAGGGATGTGCATTTGGCAGTTTTGTGAAATAACAAATAGGGAAGATGGCTGCCGAAAGCGGCATTCGAGTCTTTTGGGAGCCGGATTTCTTCTTGTGAAAATCCAACACCTAAAATCTGGATGTGCACATCTTCCCAATCCATAAAACTTCCGAATGCACATCCCTACTTTCCAATATACTTCTTTCTAATTTGCTTCATTCTCTTGGTATCCTTTGTTGAAAAGCATACCTAGGTAAGTTCAGGAGCAGCAATGCACTGTTTGGAGGTAGCTGCTGACTAGTGGCTGCATATATATGCCCCTTGTCATTTGCTCACCCAATGTGTTCAGCTTGCTGCCAGTGGTGCCTTTCTGCTCATTCATCAAAGGATACCAAGAGACTAAAGCAAATTTGATAATAATAAGTAAACTGGAAAGTGGTTTCAAATTGTATGCTCCATCTGAATCATAACAAATTGGGGATTTATGCCCCTTTAAGGTCTATTTCTCATCTTTGTATATTTATTTTATAACATGTTTCCCTGTTATTTTTACAAAACATAGAATCCTATATAATAATTGGCCAAGCATGTTTGTCAGATGCAGTCATGCGCAGTAGAGACTGCACGTGACAAACATACCTGTCCTTCAGCTGCAGAGTAGTGCGCACTGCGGAAGCTGCCTGGTGGGGGCGTGACCGGCGTCGGACGTGCCGTGATGGGGGCGTGGCAGACATGACAAGGGTCGTGGTCGGTGGGCGTGGCACGTGGTCTCGCGGAGGGGCGTGGCCGGCGGGAGAGACCAAAACAGAGGAAGGAAGGAAAGAAAGAAAGCGAGCAGAAGAGGGAGAGAGAGCGCAAAAGAGTGGGAGAAAGAGAGGTGGGGAGAGAGAGCTTAAAAGAGAGGTGGGGAGAGAGAGCTTAAAAGAGAGGTGGGGAGAGAGAGCTTAAAAGAGAGGTGGGGAGAGAGAGAGCGAGCTCAAAAGAGAGGTGGGAGAGAGAGAGAGCTCAAAAGAGAGGTGGGAGAGAGAGAGAGCTCAAAAGAGAGGTGGGAGAGAGAGAGAGCTCAAAAGAGAGGTGGGAGAGAGAGAGAGCTCAAAAGAGAGGTGGGAGAGAGAGAGAGCTCAAAAGAGAGGTGGGAGAGAGAGAGAGCTCAAAAGAGAGGTGGGAGAGAGAGAGAGAGCTCAAAAGAGAGGTGGGAGAGAGAGAGAGAGCTCAAAAGAGAGGTGGGAGGGAGAGAGAGCTCAAAAGAGAGGTGGGAGAGAGAGAGAGCTCAAAAGAGGTGGGAGAGAGAGAGAGAGCTCAAAAGAGAGGTGGGAGAGAGAGAGAGCTCAAAAGAGAGGTGGGAGAGAGAGAGAGCTCAAAAGAGAGGTGGGAGAGAGAGAGAGAGAGAGCTCAAAAGAGAGGTGGGAGAGAGAGAGAGCTCAAAAGAGAGGTGGGAGAGAGAGAGAGCTCAAAAGAGAGGTGGGAGAGAGAGAGAGCTCAAAAGAGAGGTGGGAGAGAGAGAGAGCTCAAAAGAGAGGTGGGAGAGAGAGAGAGCTCAAAAGAGAGGTGGGAGAGAGAGAGAGAGCTCAAAAGAGAGGTGGGAGAGAGAGAGAGAGCTCAAAAGAGAGGTGGGAGAGAGAGAGAGAGCTCAAAAGAGAGGTGGGAGAGAGAGAGAGAGCTCAAAAGAGAGGTGGGAGGGAGAGAGAGCTCAAAAGAGAGGTGGGAGAGAGAGAGAGCTCAAAAGAGAGGTGGGAGAGAGAGAGAGAGCTCAAAAGAGAGGTGGGAGAGAGAGAGAGCTCAAAAGAGAGGTGGGAGAGAGAGCTCAAAAGAGAAGTGGGAGAGAGAGCTCAAAAGAGAAGTGGGAGAGAGAGCTCAAAAGAGAGGTGGGAGAGAGAGCTCAAAAGAGAGGTGGGAGAGAGAGCTCAAAAGAGAGAGGTGGGAGAGAGAGCTCAAAAGAGAGAGGTGGGAGAGAGAGCTCAAAAGAGAGGTGGGAGAGCGAGCTCAAAAGAGGTGGGAGAGAGAGCGAGCTCAAAAGAGAGGTGGGAGAGAGAGCTCAAAAGAGAGGTGGGAGAGAGAGCTCAAAAGAGAGGTGGGAGAGAGAGCTCAAAAGAGAGGTGGGAGAGAGAGCTCAAAAGAGAGGTGGGAGAGAGAGAGAGCTCAAAAGAGAGGTGGGAGAGAGAGAGCTCAAAAGAGAAGTGGGAGAGAGAGCTCAAAAGAGAAGTGGGAGAGAGAGCTCAAAAGAGAGGTGGGAGAGAGAGCTCAAAAGAGAGGTGGGAGAGAGAGCTCAAAAGAGAGGTGGGAGAGAGAGCTCAAAAGAGAGGTGGGAGAGAGAGCTCAAAAGAGAGGTGGGAGAGAGAGCTCAAAAGAGAGGTGGGAGAGAGAGCTCAAAAGAGAGGTGGGAGAGAGAGCTCAAAAGAGAGGTGGGAGAGAGAGCTCAAAAGAGAGGTGGGAGAGAGAGCTCAAAAGAGAGGTGGGAGAGAGAGCTCAAAAGAGAGGTGGGAGAGAGAGCTCAAAAGAGAGGTGGGAGAGAGAGCTCAAAAGAGAGGTGGGAGAGAGAGCTCAAAAGAGAGGTGGGAGAGAGAGCTCAAAAGAGAGGTGGGAGAGAGAGCTCAAAAGAGAGGTGGGAGAGAGAGCTCAAAAGAGAGGTGGGAGAGAGAGCTCAAAAGAGAGGTGGGAGAGAGAGCTCAAAAGAGAGGTGGGAGAGAGAGCTCAAAAGAGAGGTGGGAGAGAGAGCTCAAAAGAGAGGTGGGAGAGAGAGCTCAAAAGAGAGGTGGGAGAGAGAGCTCAAAAGAGAGGTGGGAGAGAGAGCTCAAAAGAGAGGTGGGAGAGAGCTCAAAAGAGAGGTGGGAGAGAGCTCAAAAGAGAGGTGGGAGAGAGCTCAAAAGAGAGGGGGAGAGCGCTCAAAAGAGAGGGGGAGAGCGTGCAATAGAGGGGGAGAGAGAGAGTGCAATAGAGGGGGAGAGAGAGCGCAAAAGAGAGGGGGAGAGCGTGCAATAGAGGGGGAGAGAGTACACAAAAGAGAGGGGAAGAGAGAGCAAAAGAGAGGGGAAGAGAGAGCAAAAGAGAGGGGAAGAGAGAGCAAAAGAGAGGGGAAGAGAGAGCAAAAGAGAGGGGAAGAGAGAGCAAAAGAGAGGGGAAGAGAGAGCAAAAGAGAGGGGAAGAGAGAGCAAAAGAGAGGGGAATAGAGAGCAAAAGAGAGGGGAAGAGAGAGCAAAAGAGAGGGGAAGAGAGAGCAAAAGAGAGGGGAAGAGAGAGCAAAAGAGAGGGGAAGAGAGACCAAAAGAGAGGGGAAGAGAGAGCAAAAGAGAGGGGAAGAGAGAGCAAAAGAGAGGGGAAGAGAGAGCAAAAGAGAGGGGAAGAGAGAGCAAAAGAGGGGGGAAGAGAGAGCAAAAGAGAGGGGGGAGAGAGAGCAAAAGAGGGCGAGAGAGAGCAAAAGAGGGCGAGAGAGAGCAAAAGAGGGCGAGAGAGAGCAAAAGAGGGCGAGAGAGAGCAAAAGAGGGCGAGAGAGAGCAAAAGAGGGCGAGAGAGAGCAAAAGAGGGCGAGAGAGAGCAAAAGAGGGCGAGAGAGAGCAAAAGAGGGCGAGAGAGAGCAAAAGAGGGCGAGAGAGAGCAAAAGAGGGCGAGAGAGAGCAAAAGAGGGTGAGAGAGAGCAAAAGAGGGCGAGAGAGAGCAAAAGGGGGGAGAAAGAAAATGAGGGGGGAAGAGAGAGAGCAAGCAAAAGAGGGGAGAGAGAGCAAAAGAGGGGGGAGAGAGCGCAAAAAAGGGGAGAGATAGAGAGAGCAAAAGAGGGGGGAGAGTGCAAAATAAGGGGGAGAGAGAGAACTCAAAAGAGAGGGGGGAGAGAGAGAGCGCAAAAGAGAGGGGGGAGAGAGAGGGAGCAAGGATTGGAACCGCGGTACCTAAAAAATTGGCCCGTGTACACAGGCTTTAGGACTTGTTCATAATAAATGCCAAAAATAATCTTACACATCCCTCTGGGAGAGCACGACATTGTGAATAAATTAATTTGCCAACAAAATCAGTAGTGTTCTAGTTAAAGAAATATAAAACCCCACAATTTTCTGTCTCGATTCATACAGAGCATACTATTTTCAACAACTTTCCAATTACTAGCTAGTGAAACACATTGGGCGACAATGACAAGAGGCATATAAGTGCAGCCCCCAATCATCAGCTAGCTTCCACTAATTCATTGCTTCTCCTGTGCCTACCTAGGTATGCATTCTGATTGATACTAGATTAAGCCAAATACCACACCCTTGCTGTAAAAGTGTGTGTGTGTGGTCAAGTAGATCCTTTAGGTTACCTATATTTGTATAAATAAGTGCCTACTGGTTTGACTCCGTTCACTGCTAGAACATATGATGCCCCTCTCAAATAAAATAAGTACCAAAGAGTGAGCTCAACCCATGTACAATAGAAATGGATCCATTATACGCGTCTATGCACATATTTATAAATAGAAGCAATACCAGTGTGTATCCAGTGCAATGACAAAATAAGTAACTGCTGTCTATTTACCTGACAGCCTTTTAAATGCGGCCCTAAAATTATATGAAAAAATAACATTAAATAAAACTTCTGCTAGAGACGTTACAATTAGGTTTTATTGTTTCTATTATGCTTTTCTAAAACGTGGGATTAAATAGGTGGTTCACATCACTATATGTCTGAACAAACCCACAAAGGAACACTAAACCCAAAAATGTTCTTTCAGGATTCAGATAGAGCATCTCATTTGCATTGTTCTTTTAGTATCCTTTATTAAAAGAGCAGCTATGCACTATTGGGGGCTAAACCAATGACAAGAGGCATTCATGTGCAGCCACCAATCAGCAGCTAGCTTTCAATAATTGATTGCTGTTCCTGAGCCTACCTAGGTATGCTTTTAACTAAACATATCAAGAGAACAAAGCAAATTACATAATAGAAGTAAGTTAAAAAGTAGCTCTATCTAAATCATGAAAGAAAGAAGAAATGTCTTTCATGTCCATTTAACCAGTTACCAAATAATAATAAAAAAAAAATATATACAATTATAAACCCGTTACAATCACTTACAGCCTTAATGAGCAGTTCAAGATCCCGAGCCTCAAAGGTATGTTGATTCTGGGAGTCCAGGTGCTCAAACTGTTTCAACAAAGCCACGTGGTCAATCTGTACATCTAAAGGAGACAGAGATTCATTATGGTTACCATGGGAATAAGTCTACTGCATAACAAAACAATAGGAAGTCCAATGTTCCTTTCCTACAACAGGATATGTAAAACATTGCAATCTAATGCTAATGAAGAGCTATGGCTGTTAGACGACAAAGTCTTTCATATGCATTACGCAGTTTGAACTTTTAAGCTTTTGTTTAATTATCAATAAAATGGATAATCACACGGAAATGGTAAAACTCAGTGTGCTGTATACCTATTTGCAACAGCCCATTAATATAAAAAATCAGTATGATATTTCATTAAAATTAAGAATTACTTTTTTAGCATAATGAGTCTGTCACTGCTTTTAATGTTAGTCTATACAGATGTACTCACTTTCTTCCATGGTTGCATCCATTTTGGCTTTGATCAGCATCCGAAGCCTAGAAACTTCCTGCCTTTTCAACTCGTCCAATTTAGTCCTGACATGGTGACTAACAAAATCCAACTCCTTGCTTAATTTCCCACTCTGAGGCAAAGGAAAAAATATTCAGGACTGCGAGTAAAAGTACGTTATCCTCTTGGAAACCTATTAATTCCAGTAATTATATGCCTTAATTTATAGAATTGTGGTTCTGGTCAAAATGTATGTCTATTACTAAAATACAACATGCTATACTGGTGTAGTACCATTCAACTACCAAACGGATTATTTATTGTGCCAAATAAGGAGATTGTTAGGAAATAGAGGGGATAATCACAATCCTTTACAAAAATGTATAAAATGATTTATCTACAAAAATCCCTGTAGGCTTTGTGTTTTTCGGTTTAAAATAATTAGATAAGTTCTTCTAAAGGATTGTGATCAACCCCAGATTTAGTAGGTTTCTGCAGTGTACCAGTACCTAAAAAAAATATTTTTAATCAACCAAAACATGAATGCAACAGTAATTGTTATTAAATAAACAGAATATAGCAGAAAAGTAAAGCAGTATCAATTGTTCTGTTGGAAAAAACAAAAATGTACAAATTATTATTCCACTTTTTATTTATTGCAAAATATACATTTATATCTTTGTATTTTTTTTTTCTGTAAAGCTGCCAGCAAATAGACCATAAAATAATGAAAAAGTGTACTTTGTGTTCCACCCAGGCAAAAAATCAACATGCTGCTGTGTAACTACAAAGTACAGCATGATAAGATCTAAGCACACAACCATTAGCTAAAATACAGAATATCCCTAACCTTAATGTCATCAGCATTAGCTGCCTGAAGCTTTTCCCGGAAGTGTCCATCTGTCTCTAAGACATCGATAACCTCCCGTAGATAACGATCATAGTACAATCCAGTATCCTGTAACAAAGCAGAATAAATAAGGGAAAATGGAGGCTAATTAGTGAAGCATATACAGGTATTTCTGTGCAGGTGGTTTTTTTACCAATCAATCTGAAAGGTATAATATACATCCTTGTTTCTCAACCTGTGGTACATGTATCCCTTGGGGTACTGGAAGCTTTTGGTAAGGGGTAGTCAGCAAGTTGTCCCATTATTTTTTGCCCTCATACAGCCAAAGTAAACATACAAAGTATCAAAGAAATAAGTGTTTCTAAGTTCGACTCTAGCAACTCTAAAAAGCCAGACTCGAATTCCTTGCATGGTCAACTGCTCACTCACTGTGACTGACTCCCTTAGAATCTGGCGGGTAGTGACCATTTGACGACTGGAGTTGAGAAACATTTTTCTAGTGTTTGACAAGGAAAGGGCCAGGTAAAGTGTATAGCATTGTAAAAAAAGTGTCAAAGATATGTACCGGATATAGGGCCAAAGTTAAATATCACATGATGAAATGTACCAGGCAAAGCTACAAACAGGTTGAGAAACGCATATACCTTATACCAGGGTGTGACATTTCTCTAAAAACTAGTGATAACAACTTTTTGTATCATTTTAGATACAGTCCTAAATGAAATAATTTGCTAGCTACTATAAATAACTAAAACAAAGAAAAGTAAAAATCAATATAATATAAAATATTGCATCTTGAGCTGGCTGCTTTATATTATCACAGACAGTGTTTCATAACTATCCTTATCTATAAATGCAACTTACGGGGGGAAAAATACTGATACTGAAAATACAAAATAAAAGCTTTCACAAAATATCTTTTTTTTTTTTTTAATTTAAATTAAAAAAAAGAACAAAAACACACAAATATTTACGAGATAACAATTCTAATAAACTATGAGAACACAAACTTGATACAGAAGACGAGCGCAGGCACCACCTGTTGTCAGAAGCACTATTATCTGTCTAACACGAAAAGTTTACAGTGATCATCTAGTCACTAGGATGGCAATTTTCTATCAACCTGTTAGCTGCCCATTCTTGAACTCCAATATTTGTTCACATCTATTAGTGTAGACACTTACCGCAGTCTCCCGAGGAGGCTCAGTTTCCTTTTTTGGAGTAGGACGCTCAATGGGCACTGTCAGACCAAGCCCAAGAAAGCAAGACAGTAGTATCAAATGGATCTTCATTCTAGAGGGGAAGAAGAGAGAGACAATTGTGCTATCATATGACTATGTAAAGTTACTTTATTTGTAACAACAATAGTTTACTAAACCACAACTTATAGAAAGTAAATCTTTATACTCACTCTGAATGAGTATTTAGCATTTAAAATGTATCACATTTGACAGAGGGAAAACAAAGATCGGTAATATAAACATCAACTTAGAGAATTATCTAGCAAAATCCTGATCTATGTGTGCCTACCACAAGGAATTTGGTAAAACCAGATATTATGTTTTCCTCTAATTTCATAACACATTGTCCCATGAGCGACTGCTTTATCATGTAGCACTGCATTACCCTGGTTGGCTAAAACCCCCCAGAAGGTGTCATTAAAAATGTGTTTTTCATGATTCAGAGAGAGCCCACAATTTTAAAGCAGTTTTCCAATTTACTTCGGTTATCAAATTTGCTTCATTCTCTAGGCATTTTATGTTTAGGGAGCAATGCACTACTGAGAGCTAGCTGAACACAGGTGACCCAAAGACAATAGTCAAGTAAAGCCACTGATCAGAAGCTAGCTCCCAGTAGTGCATTGCTGCTTCTGAGCCTACCTACCTATGTATCTTTTTCAACAAAGAAAACAAAAACAAATTAGATAACAGAAGTAAATTGAAAAGTTGCTTAAAATGGCATGTTCTGTCTTAATCATGAAAGGAAAAGTTGGGTTTTTATATCCATCTAATAGGGACACATGTGTAGTGGCCATACCTCTTTTGTGCATCAATATTCACTATGGCTATTTCTAGTGATGCACCGAAATGGAAATTTTGGACCGAAACCGAATCCGAAAATTCGGGATGCACTTGGACGAAAACCGAAACAGATACCGAAAATGTATTTTTTCAAATTATTAATTTTTTTTTTTTTTAGTTTTTTTTTGCATAATTAGAGCCAATAAAAAAAAATCCCACACTTTTATTTAAAGTAACACCCTAAAATTGGACAAAAATATCTTAAAACAATAATATGCTACACAATAATTGTACCAAAAAAAAACAAAACAGGGAAACAATGCCATTTTCAGCCAAAATGTTTCTGCAACCAAAATTTGGGTGCATCCCTACTTAAAACAATTATAAATATCAATATACTGTATTATTCTTCATTTAGTTCTATGTAACAGAATCATATTTAACAGGTTTTTTTTTTACTAATTATCCAAATAGAGTATAGTCCTAGAAAACTCATTATATGCAGAACAGTAAGTCAAGTAACAAACCTAAACAGCAGGTCTAGGCTAGCATTAAATTTGAAACATGCTACACAATAATTTTACCGAAAATAACAGGCTAAAAAACCGAAATAGCCAAAAATGTCAGTGAAATGAATCAACTGAAAGACTTACCAGCGCTATCTCAAAATAAAAGTAAACCACAAACTACCTTGAAATATTCTCACAGATTTCTCTCTGAAAGGTAGTTTTTTTTTATATATAGCTGCCAGTCCAGATAATAAAACACAAATAAGTCCCTCAGGCTTATTATCAAAAATAAATACAAACAATGGCCTGGATGGCGCTTATATATAAATTTAAGTGAAATTAGGCAAATCGTATGGATAATATTAATAATGATGTTAAAATCAACGTCAAATTATATATGCATAGCCTAGATAGGTGTACATATATTTGAGCAATTAAAATATACACCTCATATGTATTATAACAGAAAAAAGTTAATATGAAAATTTAAGATGATGTAGACAGGTGTGGGATCTTCTTCTATATAACCCCCACTCAGATGTGCACTTACTTCAAAAACCCTCAATCATATGAGGTAAGGATGATTCGTGTCAGCGAAAAAGTGGCACCTCCTGGAGTATGGAAACTGGATCACCGGAGCTGTATCTCGCCCTGATGTCAGTTGTGGTAAACTCTGTATTAACACCTGGTTGTCTGTCTTGCTTTACAGCTTGTGTGCAGGTTCAGATGAAACTCCCAGTCATATATATATATATACACACACAAGGAAGAGAACCAGAAAAGCATTCATAGTGCAACACTGTATACTTTAATGATAAAATCAAATATCCTAAAAACTAGTGGAATACCACTCACATGTGTAACCCTCAATGTATGAGGTATCAAGCAAGCAAGATAAAATATATACACGGTACACTTCAATTATTATCCAGAAAGGAGGACCGCCATATAAAGATGCAATCAATACAGATAGTTCAGTTTAAAGTTCAGAGTTCAATTAAGTCCATAAATTGTTACCAGGCAGGTACAGTGCCGTAGAGTACGGGACCTTACACGTTTCGAAGGGCTGTATATAAAAAAAATCCCCTTCTTCCTCAGAGGTATAGTGTACTGCTAGAGCTCACCTTTTATGTGGTCAATAACGGCTGCAGTACACCAATCATCCTTGGTATCTAAAATGAAGTCATACCTCCGAGATACGCCAGATGCGATATCCAAAATTACAAATATAAGATGGGAGAAAGACTTCATTTGGGCCACAATAGATGTTACGGCCCTATATACCAACATCCCACATGCACAGGGAATAGAAGCAATTAGTTTTTGGCTTAGAATCCTGACAAACCTTACTTCACAATAACAACAATTTTTGCTGGAGGCTATCCAATTTATTTTGGAAAAGAACTTTTTCCTTTTCGAAAATGATTTCTATATACAGGTTGGCGGTACGGCTATGGGCACTAAGTTTGCCCCTAGCTACGCCAACCTGTATATGGGTTTCTGGGAGAATAGAAATATCTGGTCCAACAACCCCTACATTAAGAATATTGTTAAATGGGCAAGATTCATAGACGATATTGTCATGATTTGGAAAGGGGATGAAGAGGACTTAAGAGAATTTTTGAAATACATTAATATTAATGATATGAATCTAACATTTACTGAGAAATTCAACAAGGAAGAAATAGACTTCCTAGATTTGATTCTATTCCATGAAGATGATATCATTAAAACTAGACTCTTTACAAAAGAGACTGACAGTAATGGATATATCCATGCTAGCAGTAATCATCACCATACTTGGATAAAGAACATCCCGTTAGGACAATTTGAACGAATAGAGAGAAATTGTACACGCCCATGTGACTTTGAAAAAGAGTCACACAACTTAAAAAACAAATTCTTGGTAAAAGGATACAAACAGAAGTGGGTAGACTCAGCCTATGACAAAATTAAAAATAAAGATATTGAAAGTAATGTGAAAGTTGATCTTGAAGTAAAAACAAAAGAGATTGCTAAAACGAGTTTCATCTCCACATATAATGAAGGTTCGGAAGGTATAAAACAAATCCTTACGAAACATTGGCATATCCTAAAAAAGGACAATTACCTTCGAGAACAGATTGGAATAAGACCACAATGTATCTTTAGAAAAAATAGAAATTTAAAAAACATTTTTGCACTGAGTCAATTAAAAATGCCTATTAAAGATAAAAACTGGCTAAATAAAGATACCAGAGGTTTTTTATAAATGCAATAGGTTAAATTGCATTTCATGTGAGCACATGTACAATGGGAACAAACCCACTAAAATGGTAAGCTCAACTGTAAATAATAGGAAATGTGAATTGAACCATCTGGTAAACTTTAAAACAACATTTGTTGTGTATCTTCTTCAATGTGCTTGTAATCTACAATACATTGGAAGAACGACTAGACCATACAAAAAAAGATTGCATGAACATGTAACAAACATAAAAGCAGGTCTAAAGTCACATAACCTATCAGAACATAATAGGTTAATCCATAACCAGGATTCCAGTTGCTTAAAAGGAACAATTTTGGAACATGTCCATGTGGGGAACAGAGGGGGGGATAGATAAATCCTGTTGAGAAAACGTGAAACGTACTGGATCCACGCTTTTGGATCCAGGACCCCTTCTGGTTTAAACAAGGACATTGATATTGTAGCCTTTTTATAAAGATTACCCATATTGAACATGCTAAGGAAAAATATATTTTTTAAACAGGATATTAGATCTTTATGAGTGTCTCATCTCTCTCTCTTTCTTAAACTAAACTAAAATATATATATATTTTTTAAGTTTTATGTTGGTTATATAATATACCAATTTTAACTAATTTTAGGAGTTGATTACTAAATAGTCACTGTTTACTCATTTTTTTCCAAAAAATAGTTTTACAATCATTTTTAAAAAATATGTTAACCAATGACATATAATATGCAGTTTTATATTTAACCCATAGGCTTTATACACATCACCTGGGTGATCATGAAATTTTATATTCCACATATCTTGATATAAAGCCCTTTGTTATAGTAAATATACTAGATAGAGATTATATATATATATATATATATATATATATATATATATATATATATATATATATATAAATATATATATATATATATCATTTTAAATTGCGGGTCAATTTGGTTTTTACAGGAAACTTAAAACTAATCCCTCCTTTCTATACCTATCATGTATTCATATCTTGTAAAAAATATTTCTTACAGGCATATTCAAAATTTCAGGCAAAGTATGTATTTGAAGGTTTTAACTGTTTTTATAAATTAATGCACTATTTCGTAATTTTAATATTTATACTTGCTGTATATGAGATTTTATTGATTATGGCTCATAATTTTTGGATCAGGAATACCAGATACGTATAAACTGTTTGTATGCACTTAGAATTTAAAACCGAAAATACAGAGCGCCTAACATGGGAGTATATGTCCGTACTTGTAATAAGCGTCCGTAGCAACTAGTTATCTAGGTGATTTCCCCAATGGACGTGTGACGTTTTCTGACACGCTCATCACGTGGGACGCTCTGTACTTCCGGATAGACGCACAACAAGAATGATTGGTGTACCGCAGCAGTTATTGACCACATAAAAGGTGAGCTCCAGCAGTACACTATACCTCTGAGGAAGAAGGGGATTTTATTTATATACAGCCCTTCGAAACACGTAAGGTCCGGTACGCTACGGCACTGTACCTGCCTGGTAACAATTTATGGACTTAATTGAACTCTGAACTTTAAACTGAACTATCTGTATTGATTGCATCTTTATATGGCGGTCCTCCTTTCTGGATAATAATTGAAGTTACCGTGTATATATTTTATCTTGCTTGCTTAATACCTCATACATTGACGGTTACACATGTCAGTGGTATTCCACTAGTTTTTAGGATATTTGATTTTATCATTAAAGTATACAGTGTTGCACTATGAATGCTTTTCTGGTTCTCTTCCTTGTATATATATGACTGGGAGTTTCATCTGAACCTGCACACAAGCTGTAAAGCAAGACAGACAACCAGGTGTTAATACAGAGTTTACCACAACTGACATCAGGGGGAGATACAGCTCCGGTGATCCAGTTTCCATACTCCAGGAGGTGCCACTTTTTCGCTGACACGAATCATCCTTACCTCATATGATTGAGGGTTTTTGAAGTAAGTGCACATCTGAGTGGGGGTTATATAGAAGAAGATCCCACACCTGTCTACATCATCTTAAATTTTCATATGAACTTTTTTCTGTTATAATACATGAGTTGTATATTTTAATTGCTCAAATATATGTACACCTATCTAGGCTATGCATATATAATTTGAAGTTGATTTTAACATCATTATTAATATTATGCATACGATTTGCCTAATTTCACTTATATTTATATATAAGCGCCATCCAGGCCAGGTTTGTGTGTGTGTGTGTGTATGTATATATATATATATATATATATATATATATATATATATATATATATATATATATATATATATATATATATATATATATATATATATATATATATATATATATATATATATATATATATATATATATACACATACACACACTTGTGATTGGCTGATGGCTATCACATGACGCAGTGGGAGTGGAAATAGACATGTTTGAAATTTGTCAGAAAAAAAATAAATCTACTATTCATTTGAAGTTCAGACCAAGTGCTATTGCATTGTCCTGCTATCATGCATTTGTTGATTATGCAAATCTACTGTATTTACAGGTCCTTTAGAGATCACAATTAAATGTTAAAACAGGTGAACATTCCAAAATTAAATACCCACAAAGAGCAAAATATATTGCATGCAATTAATGGACACTGAACCCAAATTTTTTCTTTTGTGATTCAGATAGAGCATGAACTTTTAAGCAACTTTCTAATTTACTACTATTATTAAATTTTATTTATTCTCTTGGTATCTTTATTTGAAATGCAAGAATGTAAGTTTAGATGCTGGCCCATTTTTGGTGAACAAACTGGGTTGTCCTTGCTGATTGGTGGATGGATGAATTCATCCACCAATAAAAAAATGCTGTCCAGAGTTCTAAACAAAAAAAAAAAAAAAAAAAAAAGCTTAGCTGCCTTTTTCAAATAAAGATAGCAAGAGAACGAAGAAAAATTGATAATAGGAGTAAATTAGAAAGTTGCTTAAAATTGCATGCTCTTTGATTCCAGCCTATGTATAGCTAAGTTGGTTGATGAGTGGGCGCCAAAAATTTTAACCAAATTTAAAAAATCATCCCTAATCCCAAAGCGATCTAAAGTTGCTAGTATATGTTCATGACTAACCCGATCGAACGCTTTCTCAGCGTCGATCGATATTTCTGCTGCGTCTGGATAATTTTCGGCAGGGTACCCTCTGTATTCTTAAAATAGTCAATAAAAAACAAGAGTTGTCTAATTTTTGATGATGAACTACGATTGAGAATAAACCCCACCTGATCTTTATGGATGGTCTCTGCTAACCCCTTCTGCAATCTCTTCGCCAAAATAGAAGTGAATATTTTGTAGTCGGTATTTAGTAAAGCAATAGGTCTATAAGATTCTCTACAGCGCGGATCTTTATTAGATTTGGGTATAAGAATAGTATATGATGCTACGAAATTGGAAGGAATTTGGACATTCCAACCTAGTTATACATGGGCTGGAATCAAAGAAAATAAGATTAGAGCAAGGGCATGCGGCAAGGATGCCCGCTCTCCCCGCTATTGTTCGATTTAGCAATAGAACCTTTAGCTGCCAAAATTAGACATCAGATCGAAGGTATTAAAATCTATAAAAAAAGAGAGGTTAAGGTGGCACTTTATGCTGACAATTTATTGGTGTACATATCCACCACCTCCTCCAATATTCCAAAAGTCTTGGATATAATCAAACTATTTGGTCAATTTTCAGGATATAGAATGAACAAACTAAAATCAGAACTACTATGGCTAAGAAAAACTGATAGCTCATGTATAGATAACCCATTTAAGTTAGTCTCTAAATCTTTTAGATATTTAGGGATTTTGGTCTCTCCTGAGCCCCAAGAATGGTATACCCTGAACATTCTCCCAATTCTCACTCAAGCTATTACATACATGAGAAACTGGCAGAATTTACCTCTCTCGTTAACAGGACGTATTGCCCTTTTTAAAATGGTAATATTACCCAAGATCTGTTACATACTCCAAAATCTCCCTCTACTATTAAAATCTTATGACATTAAAACATTTAATACTGCGTTTCGTTGCTTTATATGGCAATCAAAAAAAACCTAGAATATCGCTTCAGAGATTATATCTTCCAAAGCAGTTTGCTGGAATGGCCTTCCCAGACATACAACTATATAATTTAGTCTTTTTAGGACGTATAGCAGTAGACTGGGTGGCGGAGTCTGACGATTTTACAGATAATGGGCTCGAGGCCAGTATGACATACCCCTTGTTGCCGGCTTCTTTGCTACATGTCCCCCTTCACTTAATTCCGAAGCAAGTGAAAGGTCTCAAAACAATATATACGATAATTCAGGCATGGTGCAAGATCGGAACACGAGTCGGAATAAACACTAATATACCCAGATTTCAAACTTTCTTAGGAAATCCGGAATATCAAGAAGGAACACAAACTGTATTATTGAAGAATTGTCACGGACAGGGGCTCTACCTGGTTTCACAGTTGTTCAAGTTAGAGTCAGGAATTATTAAATCATTTGAAGAACTAAAACATGAGTTTAATCTTAGTAGTCAAGATTTCTTTGCTTACCTGCAAGCTAGACATTATACCACACAGCTAGTTACTAAAATTAAATGGAAATGGTTGTGGGGAAAACTGGAGAACTGGCCTGCTTTGAATAAGGCTGGCTATTTTTCCGTTTCTCCCTGGTATACTTATCTCAATTCACATAAGGGTATCTCTAATCTAGAGAAATTAGCTCAGAAATGGACAAATCTTATCTTCATTAATATCGATAAGGAGTTACAAATTGCGCGTTCTGTGTCATTACTCTGCGGGTCTACTATGGCCGAGACATGGAGAGAATCTCATATAAAACTTATATATCAAACATACTACACACCAGATAGAGGTTACAGATGGTATAACACTAATTTTAACAAATGTCCAAAATGCGGCTTATCTGCTGTAGACTTAATACACATGATCTGGGCTTGTCCTAGACTTAAAGGGACAATATACACTCATTTTCATATAACTGCATGTAATAGACACTACTATAAAGAATAAGATGCACAGATACAGATATAAAAATCCAGTATAAAATGGTTTAAAAACGTACTTAGAAGCTTTCAGTTTAGCTCTGTTGAAAAGACCACTGCAAGTGGGAAATAAGACACTCCCCCTTCTTTTGCATATGAAAAGACCCTTTACACAAACAGGAGCAAGCTGGAGAAGGTAGCTGACGGTATTCAAATAAAACTTTGGGGCTTGGTTAGGAGTCTGAAAATCAGAGCAATGTTATTTAAAAATAAGCAAAATTATACATTAAAAAATATATTTGTGGGCTTTATAAATAGATCATCTACAAAACATTTATGCAAAGAAAAAATGAGTGTATAATGGCCCTTTAAGCAATTTTGGCATAAACTAAATCTGGCTCCTTAACGTGTTGAAAGTAATTCCCTGCAAACTCGAGTTGTTAATCATTATTTTCCTGTCAAGTAACAATAGGGACTTTACAGATTCTAAAATAGTGAACTTAGTCATTCTGGCAGCTAGGAACCTGATTTTTAAAAAATGGAAGAGTAAATTTATACCCACAATTATTGAAGTAAAGAATTACCTCAAAAAACAGTACCGAGTAGAACAACTAGCTACAGATCTAAATTCAGAGCAAGAAATAATATTTTTCCTAACAAATGGGCAAAATTTATCAATATATTCTCGCCGGCCGAAATTGATTTTCTGATCTTTCCATTTAGAAACTCAGAAATAGTATTACTGGGTACTTGGTAATGTGAAAGAGGACTTCATTCACATATATATCCTATATTCAGAGGGAGAGGAGGGGAGAGAGGTGAGGGGGGGTAGGAGATGGGGAATTTATTTATTATTATTTTTTTTCTCTTTCCTCTTCTATTCTCATAGAGCTATTAGTGGTTCGGTAATAACTAGTTTAAATTACAGGCCCCCTAGGTTTTTTTAAGTATATAACCACCCAACACCTGCAGTTAGTTAGGGAAAGGTGATGATATTTAAAAATAGTTTTTCATATGATATATCTCATGTTGATGCGGAGAACAGCAGGTTTTGTCCCGATATTCTTTTTGACTCGAATATATTCAATGTGGGCACAAAAACTGAATTTTTGTTTGTGAGAATGCCCCATTAAGAGTAAAACACTGTAAGTAAGTAAGGTAGTTACCAATATTTCTTTCTGGTTTAGCTGGCCCGGTAGTGGCCTCAATATTAATTATTTGTATAAATGTATAAAAGGAGGATTCCACTCTGTTAAATTTGACTGAACTCTTAGGTTATATTTTTTCATTTTTGTATTGATAATACACTGTTATACAATTTCATTGTGATTTTATACGTTGGTAAGATGTCAAACTGATTCTTTTTTCTAGTCTCATATTGTTTCATTCCTCAAAAAGAGTATTTTAAAAAAAAAATTGCATGCTCTATCTGAATCAGGAAAGTTCAGTGTCCCTTTAACCAATTGAGTGCTAATGACGGCTCTGAGCTGTCACAAATTGTCTCAGTCAGGTGCTAATGATGGCTCAGAGCCATCAATAGCACTCTCCCACTTTGAGGGAGATCTGGGGTCTTCCACCGGCTCCTAAACCGGCGATCTGGCCAGCATAGTGACAGGCATCTCCGGGGCTTAACGTTATGCGCAGTGACGTCACGCACAATAACGTGATAACGTCACCGTGCAACTTTATTTATACTTAACAATGTTAAGTATAGGAGCAGGGGGATGCTGCTTAGAAGACTGTATCTCAGGCATCTAAGCAACTACAGACCCCCAAGACCCACTGTTGGAAAGGTAATCGTCTAACCTTTCCAACAGTGTAAGTCTTGGGGGTCGGGGAAAAAAAAAAAAGTTTAAAATGTTTTTCCAAAAAAATAAAAAACCCAACCCCTTTAAAAATCTTAGCACCCAGGTAGCAAAAATGCTTAGCACTCAAAGGGTTAAGATAAGTTTTTGTCACTGAATGATATATATATATATATATATATATATATATATATATATATATATATATATATATATATATATAAATATATTTAATGTTTGCAAAATATAAAATAAACAAATTTACAAATAAAACAAGACAAAAGGGCGTGACCCAGAAACGCGTGGTGATAACGAACAAACACAGGTCTGGCCAGGCAAGTGTTCTACAACATTCGCTCTCAATGTTTTTTTTTTACAAGTTTTGTCTTGTTCTATTTGTAAAATTTGCTGATTTTATATTTTGCAAACATTTTGTTCACCTGTTTAACAGGAATATTGTGAAAAAGTGGGGTTGACTGAACGGCGATATTCAGTATACACTGTAGCTGGTGTGTATATATATATATATATATATATATCCCCTATAATGTATTTTTACATTTATTTAGTAAAATTTGATTTAAAGCCTATAGATGGTTGCTTGATCATCGCAGTGAAGATTATGCACTGCTGCACAGTTTATAAACCAAGCGTTCTTTGCACTCACTTTGCTACATCTGTAACATATTATTAGCAGTTATTGTAAGATTTTATTGTTACTTTTGCAAGAACATTTGATGTGCATTGTTTTTCTATTGAGATTTTATGAAAATAAATAATCTTTTTGCAAAATTATATATTTTTTAATATTTGAATCATTTGTGAGTTATTACATTTCTTTTGTCTTGAGCATCTTACAAACAAACGGCTAGATTACGAGTTTTTGTCGGTAATGGTGCGCGGTGAGCAAAATTTAGCTCCAAATTTCACCTCAATACCAGCGCTGCTTAAGACAGCGGTAAGCTGGTTAAACGTGCTCTGAGCTGGCTGAAAAAAAAACCTAACACCTGCAAAAAAGCAGCGTTAAGCTCCTAACGCAGCCCCATTGTTTCCTATGGGAAAATACATTTTACGTCTACACCCAACACCCTAACATGAGCCCCGAGTCTAAACACCCCTAATCTTACACTTATTAACCCCTAATCTTCCTTCCCCGACATAGTCGCCACCTGCATTATATTATTAACCTCTAATCTGCCGCTCCGGACACCGCCGCCACCTACATTATACCTATGAACCCCTAATCTGCTGACCCCAACATCGCCGTACCCTACATTATATTTATTGTCTCCTACTCTGCCACCCCCAACGTCGCCGCCACTATAATAAAGTTATTAACCCCTAAACCTAAGTCTAACCCTAACACCCCACCCTAATTTAAATAATCTTAATAAAATTACTACAATTAAATAAATGAATCCTATTTAAAACTAAATACTTACCTATAAAATAAACCCTAAGATAGCTACAATATAACTAATAGTTACATTTGTATCTAGCTTAGGGTTTATTTTTATTTTACAGGCAAGTTTGTATTTATTTTAACTACCTAGCTAAAATAAGTACAAATTTACCTGTAAAATAAAACCTAACCTAAGTTACAATTACACCTAACACTACACTATAATTAAAATTAAATCCCTAAACTAAATACAAATAAATAAAATAAACTAATGTACAAAAAAAACACACACTAAATCAGCCAATTTTCCTACCTTAATTCCGATTGGCTGATAGAATTCTATCAGCCAATCCGAATTGAAGGGACGCCATCTTGGATGACGTCATTTAAAGGAACCTTCATTCTTCAGTTGGACTTTGTTTGAAGAGGATGCTCCACGTCGGCTGGATTGAAGATGGACCGCTCCGCTCCAGATGGATGAAGATAGAAGATGCCGCCTGGATGAAGACTTCTGGCCGTCTGGAGGTCCTCTTCTGCCCGGATCGGATGAAGACTTCTGCCCGTCTGGAGGATCACTTGTGCCCGGTTGGGTGAAGACGTTTTAAGGTAGGGTGATCTTCAAGGGGGTAGTGTAAGGTTTTATTAAGGGGGGGATTGGATGGGTTTTAGAGTAGGGTTGGGTGTGTGGGGTATTGTATTTTTTTTCAGGTAAAAGAGCTGATTACTTTGGGGCAATGCCCCGCAAAAGGCCCTTTTAAGGGCTATTTGTAATTTAGTATAGGGTAGGGATTTTTTTTATTTTGGGGGGCTTTTTTATTTTATTAGGGGGATTAGATTAGGTGTAATTAGTTTAAAATTCTTGTAATTATTTTATTATTTTCTGTAATTTAGTTTTTTTTCATACTTTAGTTTATTTAATTGTAATTAATTGTAGTTAGTTTAGGTAATTAATTTATTTATAGTGTAGTGTTAGGTGTAATTGTAACTTAGGTTAGGGTTTATTTTACAGGTAAATTTGTATTTATTTTACCTAGGTAGTTATTAAATAGTTAATAACTATTTAATAAACTATTGTACCTAGTTAAAATAAATACAAAGTTGCCTGTAAAATAAAAATAAACCCCAAGATAGCTACAATTTAACTATTAGTTATATTGTAGCTAGCTTAGGGTTTATTTTATAGGTAAGTACATTTAGTTTTAAATATGAATAATTTATTTAACTGTAGTAATTTTATTTTGTTTTATTTAAATAATATTTAAAGTTAGGGGGTGTTAGGTTTAGGGTTAGACTTAGGTTTAGGGTTAATACATTTAATATAGTATCGGCGGCAGATTAGGGGTTAATAAATGTAGGTAGGTGTCGGCGATGTTAGGGACGGCAGATTAGGGGTTAATAAAAATTTAACTAGTGTTTGCGAGGCGGGATTGTGGCGGTTTAGGGGTTAATATATTTATTACAGTGGCGGCGATGTCCGGTCGGCAGATTAGGGGTTAAAAACTTTATTTAAGTGTTTGCGATGTGGGGGGGGGCCTCGGTTTAGGGGTTAATAAGTAGTTTATGGGTGTTAGTGTACTTTTTATAACTTTAGTTAAGAGTTTTATGTTACGGTGTTAGCCCATAAAACTCTTAACTACTGACTTTTAAATGCATTAGGAGTCTTGACAGGAGAGGGTGTACTGCTCACTTTTTCCAAGACTCATAATACCGGCGTTAGGAAAATCCCATTGAAAAGATAGGATATGCAATTGACGCAAGTGGATTTGCGGTATGCTCGAGTCGCGGAAAAAAAGTGTGCGGTACACCTGTACCTGCCAGACTCGTAATACCAGCGGGCGTTAAAAAGCAGCGTTGGGACCCCCTCAACGCTGCTTTTTAAGGCTAACGCAAGACTCGTAATCTAGGCGAAAGAGTCCAAAAAGACAGAAATATTGAACATTCTTACCCATTATAAAAAGAAAAAGGGGTTTGAAAGTAAATTTTTATATGGGTTATTCCATTGTGTGAATTATCATCTATCATCTCGCAGTCAGTTCATGAAAGGATAAGATGACATCAAATAGTTGTCCACGTTTGAGCTTGGTACACCTTTTATAATTTATATTTTTAGTATTACATCTTTTTCAACATATTCAAAAACATCATATAAATATCATACACAAATTACATTTTAAAATGACTTATATTGCTGGAAAAACAAGTGGGGGAGGAGAGAAAAGATAGAGGGGAGAAAAAATAAAACCCCACATCAAGGGGTATAAAGGAGACATATTGATTGTAGTTTAGGCTAAAGTATCCATGAGGATCCAGTTAATTTGTTAACTAGATGGCAAGACATTATTCTCAAATTGTATTAAGCAGTCCCATATTTTCCAGTAGCGTTACATATTGTCTGTCACATTGAAAAGGCCTTTTTTTTCATCTTTGCCAAATAATCTATCATCTGGGAAATTTTGAATAGGATTGGGGCCTCTGTTTGTTTCTAGCTACGAGCAATACACATTTTGGCTGCTAAGAGGATGGCCAGCAGTAAGGATTTTTGGGGTTTTGAGATGGTTTCAGCTCCAACACGTAGGGGCGCTAGCGTAGGAGAAGGGGCTACCAAGGACCAATAGATCAGAGCATAGTTGGAAAATCTGTCCCCACATGGGGGATGTTTTTGGGCACAACCACCAGATATGGATATCTCAACCCTCACGCCCACATTGTCTCCAGCATTGGGTAATTTAATCAGGGAATATTTTGGTCAATTTTGTGGGGGTCATGTACCATTTTAGAAGAAGTTTAAAGTATGTTTCTAGGTAAGAGATGCAATATATGACCTTTTTAGTTATTATGATAGCCTTCCCTAATTCCCTAGCCAAATTCCTTGTGTTAAAGGGACAGTCTAGGCCAAAATAAACTTTAATGATTCAGATAGAGCATGTAATTTTAAACAATTTTCCAATTTACTTTTAGCACCAATTTTGCTTTGTTCTCTTGGTATTCTTTGTTGAAAGCTTAACCTAGGAGGTTCATATGCTAATTTCTTAGACCTTGAAGGCCACCTCTTTTCAGAATGCATTTTAACAGTTTTTCACCACTAGAGGTTGTTACTTCACGTATTTCATATATATAAAACTGCTTGTGCACGTGAAGTTATCTGGGAGCAGGCACTGATTGGCTAAACTGCAAGTCTGTCAAAAGAACTGAAATAAAAGGGGCAGTTTGCAGAGGCTTAGATACAAGATAATCACAGAGGTTAAAAGTATATTATTATAACTGTGTTGGTTATGCAAAACTGGGGAATGGGTAATAAAGGGATTAACTATATTTTGAAACAAAAATTCTGGTGTAGACTGTCCCTTTAAGTTCTCTTTCCCAAGCTTTTATCTGCCACGATATAGTGTCGCAGTAGTCTTGGAGTAGAGAAGCGTGGTTAGATGTTACTGGCTTAATCAGTCTCACTCCTGCCCACCATCTCCTCTCCCAGTTGCTACTGTTTCGTAAATGTGTTTTAGGAAATCCTCATGCTGTACACATACTGAGTACCCTATGGCTCTCAAAAAGCAGCCATCTAGGTGCTCCATCTACCTGCTCTACTATTTGTTGAGAGTTGTCTTGGTAATATAAGTCTTCCACTACCGTGTAGTTCCATTTAAGCTAGTCTAAGTCATGTATGTTTGGAAGTCCTTCAAAAAGACCTCTCAAGCCGTGTATTGGAGACGGTTGTGGTACGATCTCTTTATGATGTTTGAGTGCCAAACTCGACAGTTGTCTAGAATAATGTCACTAGATAGATGCAGATCAGCTAGTCTATACTTGGGGATCCATATCAGGTCCTTTAATGTTAAGCCCTGGGAGAGTAGGGCTGTTTCTAGTTGACACAAACTCTGAGTCTCTGTGTTATTGCCCCAAGCTGCTATATGTGTTAATCTCATAGCATCATGGTATAGAAAACTGTTTGGAAATGCTATTCCTCCCATATCATATGGCTGAATATTTGAATTATTTAACTGAAACTAGCGCTTTTTTTTCTCTCCTTCAAAAAAAAATAAAAAAAATTATATATATATATATATATATATATATATATATATATATATATATATATACATACATATACATACATATACACACACACATACAGGTAAACTCAGGAGTTTACTAATCAGTGAAATAGGTTATTAGTCTTACAACTACACTAGGAAAGTTCCTGTTTCCTACATACTGGGGATGTTTCCTAGATTATATTATATTTAAAAAAAAAAATTGGGGGGGGGATGTGCTTTGCCAATAATTTTAAAAACAAGAAGGCAAAACATTTATTTTTACTAAATCTTTGACAAACAAGCACCCATGCTATACACCACAACTGAAGCTCACCCAGTTTTTAAAAGGAAGAATGAATCATGTTTAATTAACTAGACTGGGAAATGAGGCAACATAACAGATAACCACAAACACATAGTCTCTCTGGCATAGAACTTAAAGGGACAGTATACACCAATTTTCATTTAACTGCATGTATTAGATACTATTATAAAGAATAATATGCACAGTTACTAATATAAAAATCCAGTATAAAACCTTTTAAAAACTTAGAAGCTCGGTCGATGGGGTTAGGGAAACCCACTGAAAGGGGTTGAGAGCAGACCCCCCCCTGCATATGAAAAGACTCATTATAAAAACAGAAGCATTCTTTAGTCTGTATACATTAGTATACATTTAAAACATTGGGGCTCGGTCAGGAGTATGAAAATCAGCACAATTTTTAAAAAAAATAAGCAAAACTATGCATTTTTACAAAAAACATTATCAGATGGGCTATATAAATGGATCATCTACATAAAATGTATGCAAAGAAAAATCTAGAATACACTATCTCTTTAAATAGACAAACATTGAGATTTACTCTATTGAATCTGCAATTCATATCAGGATCATATTCACTATTTTTTTTAAAGAGCTCCATCAGACATTAGGTATCTAGTTTCATAGCTCATCAGGAATTGCTGCACAAATTCGTGTCTTTGGAGCTTGCTACATTTTAGCGAATAGATGAAACTGTAAAGTGCCTACAAACTATAAGAAATTTAAACAAGGAACATTTAAAAAGGTTATAAACAGCAATTGGCTGCCAGAGTTCTGCAAATCACTGTAACCCAGATAGATACAGGATTGCAGATCTGTAAACATCTGACTGCTACCCGCTTGAGCCATCTATAGCGTCCAACGTATGTGTCAGTAACCAGACATTTCACTGAGCACCAATCAGTAGCACAACGATACAGCCTCTATTCCCCATAACCAAACTGACTACTTATCCCTCTGCTCACCCTACATCACTGCTATAAACATACCTTGGTGCTGCCCTGACGCACTTATTAATTAGCGTCCCCTGCTCTTACTATTACATCACAAATGCCAAACACCGTCATCACTTACCTGTTACCTCTCGTTTTCTTTATATGAATGAATTGAAACACAGCATTGGTTTCATTAGATTCCACGACACCCTTCCGCCTCGTGACGTCACCCCAGTCACAAGAACACCTATCAATGCAGTCGCAGTACTCTGACGTAAGGGTAGCTGACGTATCCATAGTAACAGATTGCCGGGACCCTACGTGCTTGGTCACGCACTGCGAAGTCATATTTGATGTGGTATCCCCTGTCATGATTCAGGCTCAGCTTGTCAACGATTGAACGCAGTATACTAGTGTTTTGCCATATTAGTAGCCAGGGTTATGTAACTGCACAGTTAAAATCATGTTTTTTGTGTCATTTATTTAACTTGTCATGATGCCCGACATGTTTATAACGGAGCATACCCTGTCCATTGTCGTTAGTTTCTAGTAAAAAGGGCCTGTACTACTTCTTTTAAAGGACATTTGTTATCCATCATTGCTTACATTTTATGAAAATAAGAGCCCAAACTTGTGGGATTTTTAGCTTTAGGCTAATCTCAGAAATCAACCATTTATAGACCATATGTGATTTATACATCAGAGACCAGCCCAGGTTCCACTATTCCTGGACTAGTAAAAATTGCAGTGCAGGAGTAAGACATGCTTTTCCCATTTTTAATATAGTGGACTAGTAGATTTATTCCCCTGACTAGTAAACCAGTGCTATTTTACCACACACACATACACATATTGCGGTCACCTTACAGCTAAGAGGTTAACCCTTTTGTGCAGGGGTTAACATGTCTACATCGGAACAACTGTTCTGATGTAAACAAATTGAAATCTCACGATCGTGCACGTGATCACAAGATTTCAATGATGGGATCGCGTCAGGGGGGGTTGTCCCTATGATGCATGCTAGGCACACCCTCCAGACCGCGATCCCATCAGTGGCTTCTGGAAAGCCAAGCGGTTAGGACGTAGTATTCTGTCCTTCAGCGCTAAAGCCCAGCAAAATTCGGACGGAATACAACTCCCTAACCACATTAAAAGGTTTACAGCAGAGCATTCAGGAGATAGCAAACAAAAACAAGCCAGAGGAAACAGCCCATGCAGCTAAGAAACGCGTTGCTTTTTTTTAATGATTTTAATAAATATATGTTTCTAGACTTTACACTTGCTATTTACTCGTTGTCTATCCCTCTCTATGAGAGGCTTTACCAGAGGATTGCTGACTACACTGTTGGTGTATGGCCGGAGTTCAGTCTGCTGCATGACTGTGAGATTCCAGTCTGTCTTTTTTGCACCTTATCCCCTTGGTGCAACAACACATTTGAGTGTATCTATAATTCACCATAATTTTGTTATCTGACTGTGCTAGGCCATGTGGCGCCCCTATTTTTGGTTGCCATCTACAGATTGCGGAATTTGGTAGTTGAACCCTATATCCCCCACAGAGAGCTGCCAGAGCCCAGATGCATTTTGAACCTCTAAAGACTTTGCTGTGAACTCTCAATTGCACGTTTGGAAGACATAGCTATTAAGATATATTCACTTTTTATTTATTATTTCATATTGTTGTTTATAGATGGCGCCCCCTATCTATCACTTTTTAAGAGCAGAGCATGTCATTATATTAATACTATAGTGGCCTTTTAATTTCTGTATATACTTATCTTTCAAATACAGGTACTGTAAGAGAAAAAATAAAGTTAAAGGGACATTCCGGTCACAATTTAAATGCACATAGATGAATTACATCTTTGACTAGAAACATATTTGCAATATACATGGATTGGCAAAAACGCTTCTAGTAAAAAATTATCGCTGTTTTAGTGTTAACATTGTTCTTTGCACGTGAATGTGAAGCACAGCTAGATATTCTCAGTGTACCTGCACCAGCATGTTAAATAATGCAGCAATCTCTCTGAGATATTCCTGTATAGACCTGATAGATACCTGACAGTTATGAGATACTCTTATTGACTGCACCATTATATGTATAATCACCAAAACATGTGTGTGTATGTATGTGTATATATATATATATATATATATATATCACCTTCCTTGACTGTAAGACTGTAAACTCTAGACTGCAAACTGTTTGGAACAAGCCCTCCTCCTGTATTAATTTATTTTGTTAAGTCTGTTTTTTGTATCTGTATTTATTACATATGTTACCATGAATAAGGTTGATTTGGTACTCCAACATAATTTTGCAGAACTTTACAAATAAAATATTTATATGTTATAAAGTGAATTAAAATAGTGTCGTACTGTGAGCAGGCTCATGCTAAGACAAAGAAAGCTGATTAAGAGGAGTCCAATACACAGCTGACAATTGTCCTTGCATAGGAAGATTAGCAAGGTTTTCTGCCCCTCCTTCAGTGCAATGTTCTGCCAGCCAGGATGTGCTAAGACATTACTGAGTAGATCTCTCAATTGTCAACCTTTAGGTATCTGAAAATAAATTAATGCTGTTTTATCTTACCAAGTGAAATACTTCACACATTCATGTATATATATATATATATATATATTCTTAATGGAAAATAATTCAAAACTGGATTTAGCATAGTTTAGGTGGGTGATGAAAGGAAAATACAGTTTAAGAGATGACCCTGGATGCTGAAGCTATCCATAACCCAAGGAGAATGGATCTGTAAGTATTATCTGATCTTTCTCTTTGTAGGCTCCACAGTGGTGACAAAAATGTTGTGTCAGTTTTATTTTAATTATGTGGCAGAAAAATCATGAAATGTTAACCCTTATGCTATGCCCCTAAAATAATAAAAGTACACAATTATGTAATTTGGTATAATCACTGGTATTCACAATAATTTAAATAGTTAATACTTAAGACTCTCACAATATACATTTTTTCCAGGCTTGCTTTGTTTGATACAATACAGCCAGTAGTAGTATCTAGATTCTAGAAGAAAGATTATCTTCTTCCTGTGTATAGCATAGTTTTAGGAGTTAATGGTGCTATATAAACAAATACATTATCTGAATATTATGTTCAGTTTTACTCCCTAGGACACAATCTGACCTACTATTTTCTCTCAGTGGTTGTTGACATTCAAAAACCACCATAGATTTAACACAGTTTTAATATGTAACTTTTCAGTATTTCATGGTCAGATTTGATTTTCCGTACATTTGCAAATAATTATTGAAAAAAATCTTCCTGAGAAAAAATGAAGAGCAGCAGTACTTTGCTATCTTGTCACAAAATAGATTTAAAATAGGTGCACATATTGTAATTAGAAAATATATTTCTGGGTACTTTTTATGTCATGTTATGATATTGAAATGGTTTCTCTTTAGAACACTAGTCCCCATTGTAAGTTACAATCACTGATATGTAGTAAGTGCATTCACAGCCAATGAGTGCGGGTGATGTTATGCATGAGGTCACCAGTATTCATGTGCTTGTGGTGTGCTATATAAGGAGCTTGACTGACATTTGAGTTTGATATGAGGGGGTATTTGGATAGCATGAAATAGCACCAAACATTGTTTTAAAATCACTTATATGTTGTGGTTTTCACTTTTGTTGGCTCCATCATAGGAGAGTACAGACGTGAACGTAAATAGTGCTGTAATAAAACAGACTGAGACTGTGTAGATAATGATATTGTCCTCTCAAACCCTCAGATTTTCTACTTTCATCAGTTCCTTTCCAGGCATATATTTCTAATATTTGTACTTCTGTATTATTGGATGTGTATTGATATAACATTGTGAGTTTAAAACGAGGTTGTCATTTAAAGGACTACTAATTTATACAATCTAATAGCCAAAGAATAGGGATCTAGGAATCATTCATAACCTTATGATTCTGTGTATATAGGGTGAATTTTGGCAAAACTAGAGCTCCCTAAGAAGGGGGGATTTTAAGCCCCAAATGGGGAAATTGTTTGTGCACAATTCCTGTATAATAAAATATAACTTGTATTAATTAAATTAAAATGCTTGTGAGCACGAAATCCATTCTAAAGATTCCTTAGTTCATATTTTTTTAACGCTTTAATTGACATGTTCATCATAATGTTGGATTTTACTTTTTTGATCCCCAGGCTTATTAAACCTAGGAAACAAAATTCAAAAGTTTTCTGAAGAGTGTGATTTATTTATAAACTGTCCACATGTTGCTAAATTACATAGCTGTCTGGCTGCTTTAAAGGGATATGAAACCCAACATTTTTATTTCATGAATCAGATAGAGCATGCAATTTTAAACAACTTTCTAATTTACTTCTATTATCAATTTTTCTTTGTCCTCTTGGTATCTTTTGTTGAAAAGCAGGGATGTATGGCGGCAGTTTTGCAAGAATGTTATGCATTTGCAAGAGCACTAGATAGCAGCACTATTTCCTGCCATGTAGTGCTCCGGATGCCTACCTAGGTATCTCTTCAAAAAAGAATATGATCACAAAATTATTTTTTTGGGTTTCATATCCCATTAACCTTACGTTGCTACACATTTGGGGCGCGATCCGATATACGGCGTAGTTTGCGGCGCAGCGAGGGAACCCGCGTCGCCCGCAGTTTCAGCTTGCAACTCGAGCTATCCAATATACAGCGCCGTCAGATGCTAAACTGGCGTAAGTCTGACAAAGTAGCGATGTCCAGAAATCTGCGTAATTACAGATTTCTGGAGTCGCCAGTGACTTACGGCACTTTAGAAACTGCCGGCACCTACAAAACCTGACTAAAGTCTAAATCTCCCGTAACTGTCTAACACGCCTCCCAAACATAGCCCGACACGTCTAACCCTCTATCCGCTATCCCCCCTCACTATCCTAACAATAAAAAAAATGTATTAACCCCTAAACAGCCGCTCCCGGACCCCGCCGCCACCTAATAAAGTTATTAACCCCTAAACCGCCGCTCCCGGACCCCGCCGCCAGCTATATTAAATCTATAACCCCCTAAAGTGAGCCCTAACACCGCCACCATCTATGTTACCTACCCCCTAATGTGAGCTCCTACCCCGCCTCCAGCTATATTAAACTATATAACCAGAATCTAATCCCCCTACCCCGCCGCCAGCTATAGTATCTATATTAACCCCTAATCTAATCCCCCTAAAATAATTATCTCTATTACCAGCCCTTAAAAGGGCCTTTTGCGGGGCTTTGCCCCAAAGCAAACAGCTCTTTTGCCCTATAACCTGCCCTCCCTACAACGCCGCCACCTATATTAATAGTATTAACCCCTAATGTAAGCCCCTTACACTGCCGCCATCTATATTAAAATTATTAACCCCTAATTTAATCTACCTACCCCGCCGCCAGCTATATTATCTATATTAACCCTAAGTATATTATAGTTAATATAGTTATTACATTATATATATTAACTATATTAACCCTAATTATATTAGGGTTAATATAGTTACTATAGTATTTATATTAACTATATTAACTCTATCTAACCCTAACACCCCTAACTAAATTCTTATTAAATAAATCTAATTCATATTATAAACTAAAATATTCCTATTTAAATCTAAATACTTACCTATAAAATAAACCCTAAGATAGCTACAATATAATTAATAATTACATTGTAGCTATGTTAGGGTTTATATTTATTTTACAGGTAAATTGTTAATTATTTTAACTAGGTATAATAGCTATTAAATAGTTATTAACTATTTAATAGCTACCTAGTTAAAATAATTACCCAATTACCTGTAAAATAAATCCTAACCTAAGTTACAAATACACCTACACTATCAATAAATTAAATAAACTACAAATATCTATCTAAAAATACAATTAAATAAACTAAACTAAATTACAAAAAAAACAAACACTAAATTACAAAAAAAAAAAGATTACAGAAATTTTAAGCTAATTACACCTATTCTAAGCCCCCTAATAAAATAATAAAGCCCCCCAAAATAAAAAATTCCCTACCCTATTCTAAATTATAAAATACCCAGCTCTGTACCAGCCCTTAAAAGGGCTTTTTGCAGGGTATTTACCCCAAGTTAACAGCTCTTTTGCCTGTAAAAAAAAAGAACACAACACCCCCCCCCCAACATTACAACCCACCACCCACATACCCCTATTCTAAACCCACCCAAACCCCCCTTAAAAAAACCTAACACTACCCCCCTGAAGATCTCCCTACCTTGTCTTCACCCAGCCGGGCCGAACTCCTCATCCGATCCGGGCGATGTCTTCATCCAAGCGGCAAAGAAGAAGTCTTCATCCCGGTGATGTCTTCATCCAAGCGGCGGCAAAGTCTTCTTCCATCCGGCCGATGTCTTCATCCAAGCGGCGTCGAGGTCTTCATCCATCCCGGCGATGTCTTCAAGCAACCGGAATTTTCAATCTTCTTTCTTCGCTCCGCCGACGCGGAGCATCCATCCAGGCCGACGGACTAACGACGAATGAGGTACCTTTAAATGACGTCATCCAAGATGGCGTCCGTTGAATTCCGATTGGCTGATAGGATTCTATCAGCCAATCGGAATTAAGGTAGAAATATCTGATTGGCTGATTGAATCAGCCAATCAGATTCAAGTTCAATCCGATTGGCTGATTGGCTTGGATGAAGACATCGGCCGGATGGAAGAAGACTTTGCCGCCGCTTGGATGAAGACATCACCGGGATGAAGACTTCTTCTTTGCCGCTTGGATGAAGACATCGCCCGTATCGGATGAGGAGTTTGGCCCGGCTGGGTGAAGACAAGGTAGGGAGATCTTCAGGGGGGTAGTGTTAGGTTTTTTTAAGGGGGGTTTGGGTGGGTTTAGAATAGGGGTATGTGGGTGGTGGGTTGTAATGTTGGGGGGGGGGTGTTGTGTTCTTTTTTTTTTACAGGCAAAAGAGCTGTTAACTTGGGGTAAATACCCCGCAAAAAGCCCTTTTAAGGGCTGGTACAGAGCTGGGTATTTTATAATTTAGAATAGGGTAGGGAATTTTTTATTTTGGGGGGCTTTATTATTTTATTAGGGGGCTTAGAATAGGTGTAATTAGCTTAAAATTGCTGTAATCTTTTTTTTTTTGTAATTTAGTGGGTTTTTTTTGTAATTTAGTTTAGTTTATTTAATTGTATTTTTAGATAGATATATGTAGTTTATTTAATTTATTGATAGTGTAGGTGTATTTGTAACTTAGGTTAGGATTTATTTTACAGGTAATTGGGTAATTTTTTTAACTAGGTAGCTATTAAATAGTTAATAACTATTTAATAGCTATTATACCTAGTTAAAATAATTAACATTAATTAATCCTAAAATAGCTACAATGTAATTATTAATTATATTGTAGCTATCTTAGGGTTTATTTTATAGGTAAGTATTTAGATTTAAATAGGAATATTTTAGTTTATAATATGAATTAGATTTATTTAATAAGAATTTAGTTAGGGGTGTTAGGGTTAGATAGAGTTAATATAGTTAATATAAATACTATAGTAACTATATTAACTATATTAACCATAATGTAATAACTATATTAACTATAATATACTTAGGGTTAATATAGATAATATAGCTGGCGGCGGGGTAGGTAGATTAAATTAGGAGTTAATAATTTTAATATAGATGGCGGCGGTGTAAGGGGCTTACATTAGGGGTTAATACTATTAATATAGGTGGCGGCGGTGTAGGGAGGGCAGGTTATAGGGCAAAAGAGCTGTTTACTTTGGGGCAAAGCCCCGCAAAAGGCCCTTTTAAGGGCTGGTAATAGAGCTTATTACTTTAGGGGGATTAGATTAGGGGTTAATAATATTAATATAGCTGGCGGCGATATAGGGGGATTAGATTAGGGGTTAATAATTGTTATATAGGTGGCGGCGGTGTAAGGGGTCAGATTAGGGGATAGATAAGGTAGATGGCGGCGGTTTTAGGGGTTCACATTAGGGGATAGATCAGTTAGATGGTGGCGGTTTTAGGGGCTCACAGTAGGGGGTTAGTTTATGTAGATGGCGGCGGGGTCCGGGAGCGGCGGTTTAGGGGTTAATAACTTTATTAGGGATTGCGGCGGGGGATCGCGGTTGACAGGTAGATAGACATTGCGCATGCGTTAGGTGTTAGGTTTTATTTAGCAGGTAGTTTAGGGAGTTACGGGGCTCCAATAGTCAGCGTAAGGCTTCTTACGGCTGCTTTTTGTGGAGAGGTGAAAATGGAGTAAGATTTCTCCATTTTCGCCACGTAAGTCCTTACGCTGTATATTGGATACCAAAATGCGCTGGTTTGGTATACCTGCCTATGGCCCAAAAAACTACGGGCGACAGCAGAAATATACGCGCGTAACTTCTAAGTTACGCCGTATATAGGATACCAAACCAGCGCAAATATTGGCGTTGCCGGCTTTTGCGGGCGACGATTTTTATCTGATCGGCCCTTGTTGTTTCTTTAGTTTTGAATTTCAATGTGGTAGTATTTTTAAAGTTAGCTTTGAAGCTGTGTATTCTTGAACTTGTTAAACGTATTAAAGAAACATTTATGCAGTCTAAGTCATAATCGGAAGCTGTGTATTTTTGCATTTGTGAATTGTATTAAAGGTTACAGTCTACTCCAGAATTTTTATTGTTTAAAAAGATAGATAATCCCTTTATTATCCATTCCCCAGTTTTGCAAAACCAACATGGTTATATTAATATACTTTTTACATTTGTGTTTACTTTGCATCTAAGCCTCTGCAGACTGCCCCCTTATTTCAGTTCTTTTGACAGACATGCATTTTTCCAATTAGTGCTGACTGACTGCTACGTAACTCCACAGTAGTGAGCACAATGTTATCTATTTTGCCCACATAAACTAGCGCTGTCTAGCTGTAAAAAACTGTAAAAGTACATTGAGATAAAAGGTGACTTTCAAGGTCTTAGAAATTAGGATATAAGCCTACCTAGGTTTAGCTTTCAACAACATTTTTAAAAAAGAATGTTAAACTCATAATTTAATCCCACATAAAATGCTTTATTAAGGAGAAAAACCTTTTAATATACATTTGTTATTCTGCCTGCCTTTGCTGTCAAATACTTTTAACAATTGTGGCTACTTGTGTGTGCCATCATACTTAAAGAGACATTGTACACTAGATTTTTCTTTGCATAAATGTTTTGTAGATGATCCATTTATATAGCCCATCTGGTAGTGTGTTTGTAAAATTTATTATGCTGATTTTGAAACTCCTAACCAAGCCCCACAGTGCCAGATGTATACACGCATTTACAGACTCCTGCTAGCTCCTGTTTATGTTATCTGTCTTTGCATATGCAGGGAAGGGGGGAGTATCTGCTCTTCTTGTTTTCTCAGCCCCTTTCACTTGGTGTCCCAGACAAACCTCATCATTAGTGCTAAACTTGAAGATTTTAAGTACATTTTTAAAAGCTTTTATATTGGATTTTTAGCATACAA
Source organism: Bombina bombina (assembly GCF_027579735.1). Lineage (NCBI taxonomy): Eukaryota > Metazoa > Chordata > Amphibia > Anura > Bombinatoridae > Bombina > Bombina bombina. The sequence continues at coordinate 185,672,065 of NC_069506.1, read as the reverse complement.
AGAGAGAAGCGCTCTACCAGGAACGAACAACAGCTCAGTGGCTTGTTCTATGGCGATTTACCACCCGGAAGCAGCCTCTTTTAGACCAGTGTGCTTTTCACAGAAGAAAACTTTCCTGAAGTATATCAGTCTGATCCCGCCAATTAAGGTCAGTCCAGCCCCGAAATACCAGGCAATTCTCCTCTGAACAAGGAACATGACAACCCCAGACGATCGTTTCGGCCTCCTTTGGGCCTTGTCAGTGAGGTGCAGCCACATTCCTCTAAGCACACTGGGCAAGGAGTCCACGTCTGGTTTCCCCCATCACCCATAGGGAGACTTCCCCAGGGTCATAATAATTTGCATACAAAGAGAGAAGCGCTCTACCAGGAACGAACAACAGCTCAGTGGCTTGTTCTATGGCGATTTACCACCCGGAAGCAGCCTCTTTTAGACCAGTGTGCTTTTCACAGAAGAAAACTTTCCTGAAGTATATCAGTCTGATCCCGCCAAATAAGGTCAGTCCAGCCCCGAAATACCAGGCAATTCTCCTCTGAACAAGGAACATGACAACCCCAGACAATCGTTTCGGCCTCCTTTGGGCCTCGTCAGTGAGGTGCAGCCACATTCCTCTAAGCACACTGGGCAAGGAGTCCACGTCTGGTTTCCCCCATCACCCATAGGGAGACTTCCCCAGGGTCATAATAATTTGCATACAAAGAGAGAAGCGCTCTACCAGGAACGAACAACAGCTCAGTGGCTTGTTCTATGGCGATTTTCTTCTGTGAAAAGCACACTGGTCTAAAAGAGGCTGCTTCCGGGTGGTAAATCGCCATAGAACAAGCCACTGAGCTGTTGTTCGTTCCTGGTAGAGCGCTTCTCTCTTTGTATGCAAATTATTATGATACTGGATTTTTAGATCAGCATATGTGCATATTCTTCTTTATAGTAGTGCACATGCAGTTATATGAAAATTGGTGTATACTGTCCCTTTAAGTGTGGTGAAATTAACCTGTTCCTGCAATATTCTACACAATATTAAGTTGATTTTTTTTTTTTTAAAGAAACATTGGTTTATCATTTTGGCTACTAATTATTAATTCAGCAAATAATACCTGATCGTGGTATCAGAGTGGCATCGGGATAGATAGTTATGATATACAGTATGCACCTGTTTCTTCTCTGTTATTATATGCACAGAAGAGACAGATAGGGCTTAAATAGCACTCATTCCTATTTGGCTAAGTAATCTAAAGTTAAAACATAAACTTTAATTGGTATACAATAAAACAGGGAAAAACCCTGACCCTGTTACCCAACACCCACACACTATAAAAACTGTGGGTCACTCCCCTGTATTCCTGGCTGATAACTGGAAGCGTCGGCTTCAAGTGACAAGAGTGACCAACACGGTAACTAGAACAAACGCGTTTCAGCTGTAATACCGGCCTTTTTCAATGTTAGAATATATTGGACAAACCGGAGCGGTGAAATGTACTGCCTTTTAAACCCTAACATATATTCCCTGAACCAATCAAAAGGATTATTGCGTCTCACGCCTCCTCTGTGACCAATACAAATCATCATCACTTGCCAAGGAGGACGTGAGGTATCATGTAGAATCCAATTGGAGCGGGTCATAAAAGGGGGTGGCAACCTTTACAATTCACCTAAACTCACATCGGATAAACATAGCCGCCAGACTGTGTATCCACATCTCTGCTAGTATGCACATTATAATCGTCATTTATTACTCAGCCATCTGATTGTATATTATAAACAGCCTTTGAATTGAATATATAGCCAATATAATGGGATGCAATACCGGATGACTGACAGTGTGAATGATGACGTGTGCATCAGCTACTGTAATGTAAATGGAGTGTATATAATAATAACAAACTTGGATCCATCCAACATATACCCGTAGGAACAACTTCACCTTGGGGGTCATAAAGTCACCAGTTCTATATCAATACCCATCTTCCAATAGTACACAATTCCTGACGTCAGTTTACCACATATTGAATGGATTCCATTATTAAACCATTCTTAACAACATCCACAGGTATTAAATAGAAGTAACAAAATGTGAAATGTTCAGAGGGGAAAATAATGACAGTTCAAGTTCATTATCAAGTATTAGTCCTGATTATAAAGTCTATTATATTACCCCGATACCATTGGCATTGAGTATCACCTCACTTGTATCTTTCACTTCTATTACAGATATACCCTGTAGTTGTTTTTTTTCATTCATGCCGTGAGGCATAGTGGAGTTTAAATTAAAGACCCACTTTGTTTCCAATTTTAACAGTCTCTGTTCTGCGTCACCCCCTCTGATTCTAGCCATTTGTGTTCCCTTTGTGGAACTGTAAAAAGTGTTTTGCCACACATGTAATTTTTCTACCTTTTTCCACATATTTATGGGCAGATGTTCAGTCATACGTTTTCCTAGACTTCTAGTAGTCATACCGACATAAAACAATATACAACTGCAAGACACACAGTAAACAACATTTGTACTCTTGCAGTTGATGCGATCATTAATGGTCCATTTTTTATTGAACCTATCAATCACTGTCTGTTTCTTGACCATATTCGGACAAACCTTGCAATTACCACATGTAATGGAGCCTCTATGTATTGGTGGATTTTTAGCGTTTCTGTCAAAGTGACTTCTAGTCAGAGAATCACTGATATTATTAGCTCTTCTAAAAGTAAACATGGCTTTGTCAGTAAGAAGGGGTTTCAACTGTTCATCTGCTTTTAGGACATGCCAGTGCCTTTTCAGCACATCTGAGATTTGGTCACTTTGTGACGAGTAAGTAGACACAAATCTTAGAGGGTTAGTTTTACCATATTTTTTAGGAGTTAGTAACTCCTTTCTGTCTTTGTGTAGGGCTTTGTTGTATGCTCTAGCTAGGGATTTTTTTGAATAGCCTCTCAAAAGAAGTCTATTCCTTAGATCAAATGCTGCTTTTTGGAAAGATTCAAGGGTTGTGCAATTTCTTCTGAGTCTCAGATATTCCCCCACAGGTAGCCCTTTGATAGTGGAGGGATGGTGATTGCTAGCACATAGTGTGTTATTTGTAGCTGTGGGTTTTCTGAATGCATCTGTCTCTAATTTGTTTCCAACCCCCTTATTATAAGATCAAAAAATTCAACCCTTTCTTCCTCAATTGTGGATGTAAGGTATAAACCGAAAGGGTTAACATTAAGCAGTTGTATGAACTCTTGTAGAAGATTTCTAGGGCCATTCAACACCAAAAAAAAGATAGGGGGGCCGAATTATCAAAGGTCTTGCGGACCTGATCCGACAGTGCGGTTCAGGTCCGCAAGACCTCGCTGAATGCGGAGAGCAATACGCTCTCCGCATTCAGCATTGCACCAGCAGCTCACAAGAGCTGCTGGTGCAATGCCGCCCCCTGCTGACTCGCGGCCAATCGGCCGCCAGCAGGGAGGTGTCAATCAACCCGATCGTACTCGATCGGGTTGATTTGTGGCAATTCCTGTCCGCCTTATTAGAGCAGGCGGACAGGGTTATGGAGCAGCGGTCTTTAGACTGCTGCTTCATAACTGGTGTTTCTGGCAAGTCTGAAGACTCGCCAGAAACACAGCCCTTCAAGCTCCACTCGGAGCTTGATAAATGGGCCTCATTGTCTATATATCTGGACCAGTGGAATATGTGCTTTGTTAGGTGTCTTAGTGATTCATGAAAGACTACCGTTTCTTCCCACCAGCCCAGATATATATTTGCGTATGTAGGGGCACAAGATGTACCCATAGCTGTACCGCACACTTGCAGGTAAAACCTGTCATCAAATACAAAGAAATTATGACGGTAAAAGTGACCACAGCCTTGGCGTGTAGCACGACAAACCCGGAAACAGATCCCAGCAGGGGTAACAAGTTTCTTTGACACCCGGAGTGCAGTAGCCAAAGCAATGTATTAGTCCGCAAAAGATATAAGCAAAAGCGAAGTCGGCAGGCACTACTCCAAATCCAGATAGGTAAAATCAAAAATACTTTTACTGGAACATTATTAAAACAGGCAGGCAGACATGGCAGGAATGGTGGACAGTCTGACATGTTTCACGCCCTCTAGCGGCGCTTATTCATAGACTATGAATAAGCGCCGCTAGAGGGCACAAAATGCGTCAGACTGTCCACCATTCCTGCCATATCTGTCTGCCTGTTTTAATGATGTACCAATAAAAGTATTTTTGACTTTACCTATCTGGGTTTGGAGTAGTGCCTGCCGACTTGCTTTTGCTTATATATAAATTTTGACCCAGTACGAACTCTAGGAGTTTAACAATTAATTTTTTCATCTCATTGGTCAAGTTAATCTCTTTTTCTAAGAAGGGAGATATAGCCTTGCAACCCCATTGTGTCTGGATACTTGTATAAAGTGACTCCACATCACAAGTCACAAGGAGAGACTCTGAAGTAATGTCAATATCTTGTATTTTGTTCAATATGTGCATCATATCCTTTGTGTTAGATGAAAGAGACTCTACTATATGTTTGAGTCTGGCATCTACATATTTACTTTCCTTCTCTGTTAGGGATCCAATGCCCGATACAATGGGCCTACCTGGTGGATTGGACAAATTCTTATGTATTTTAGGCAGTAAGTAGAAGGTTGCCACCCTAGGTTGTTTAACTTCTAAAAAAACAAATTCTTTTTGATCAGTTATACCCTCTGCAAAGGCTGAACCAATTAGTTTGTTATACTGCCTTAAAAACATTTGTGTGTGGTTACCTAGAAGACATTTATAGTTTTTACTATTTGTAAAATCAAATCAAAATATGCCCTCCCTTATCACTCTTCTTGAATTGGACATCTGTCCATTGTGTTAATTCTTTCAGAGCTGTCTTTTCATCCCTTGATAAATTGTCCCTCAACGTGTTTTTATTCACTGTTACTGACAAAATGTCATTACAAACCAAGTTAAGAAAAGTCAAGGTATTGTAAGATGTACTGTTGGGTGGTACAAAATGGAATTTGGATTTAAGAATTATGTGCCAACTATTGTCTTCTCTTTCTACGCCTTCCCCACTAGATTCTTCCAACCGAATGATTAAGTCACCAATTGCTGCCATATCAGCATTATCTAGTGACCCTCCTGAATTATTACAGAAATATTTTTTAAGTAAAATCTTTTGTGTAAACAAACGTGTGTCTTTAATAGCTTCATATTTGTCCAAGGTTGTAGTGGGTATAAAATAAGACTTCTTTTGAGAAATGAGATTTTGTTTGGTGTAAGTTGATAGATTTATTATGTGTAACTCTGTTTGTTCTACTTCATTTTGTATTGGGGTGGCAACCTTCTACTTACTGCCTAAAATACATAAGAATTTGTCCAATCCACCAGGTTGGCCCATTGAATCGGGCATTGTATCCCTGACAGAGAAGGCAAGTAAATATGTAGATGCCAGACATAGTAGAGTCCCTTCCATCTAACACAAAGGATACAATGCACATATTGAACAAAATACAAGATATTGACATTACTTCAGAGTCTCTCCTTGTCACTTGTGATGTGGAGTCACTTTGTACAAGTATCCAGACACAATGGGGTTGCAAGGCTATATTTCACTTCTTAGAAAAAAAAACTAATGACCAATAAGATAAAATAATTCCTTGTTAAACTCCTAGAGTTCGTACTGGAACATAATTTATTTGTATTTGATGACATGTTTTACCTGCAAGTGCCCCTACATACGCAAATATATATCTGGGCTGGTGGGAAGAAACGGTAGTCTTTCATCAATCACTAAGACACCTAACAAAGCACATATCTCATTGATCCAGATATATAGAGAATATCTTTTTTTTGTGTGGAATGGCCTTAGAAATCTTCTACAAGAATTTATGCAACTGCTTAATATCAACCCTTTCGGTTTATACCTTACTTCCACAATTGAGGAAGAAAGGGTTGAATTTTTGGATCTTATAAGTAAGACGAAATTACACAACCCTTGAATCTTTAAAAAAGCAGCATTTGATCTAAAGAATAGACTTCTTTTGAGAGGCTATTCAAAAAAATCACTAGCTAGAGCATACAACAAAACCCTACACAAAGACAGAAGGGAGTTACTAACTCCTAAAAATATGGTAAAACTAACCCTTTATGATTTGTGTCTACTTACTCGTCACAAGGTGACCAAATTTTAGATATTCTGAAAAGGCATTGGCATGTCCTAAAAGCAGATGAACAGTTGAAACCCCTTCTTACTGACAAAGCCATGTTTTCTTTTTAGAAGAGCTAATAATATCAGTGATTCTCTGACTAGAAGTCACTTTGACAGAAACACTAAAAAATCCACCAATACATAGAGGCTCCATTACATGTGGTAATTGCAAGGTTTGTCAGCATATGGTCAAGAAACAGACAGTGATCGATAGGTTCAATATAAAATTGACCATTAATGATCACATCAACTGCAAGAGTACAAATGTTGTTTACTGTGTGTCTTGCAGTTGTAATTTGTTTTATCTCGGTATGACTACCAGAAGTCTAGGTAAACATATGACTGAACATCTAAGTAATATTAGGACTGTATTAATAATAACAGGATTGTTAAAGCGGTATGATATGGTGTCAAATGTCCACACTTAATATTTGAAGTGCTCCCACTGCCAAATACACAATCGCTCCCCTCTTTAATATACTGGCAATGTCATACAATGCAAAGCAAACGGACATCCAAACGCCCTCAGAGTAAAAGACTTTTGTATGCACTTTCAGTAATATGCGCTCACCTGATCCTCTGTGCCTGTTTGTCAGTGAGGCTTTCGAAGCAGCGGGCACTGTGGTGCAAAGGAATCCCTTATTCACATGGTGTGCCGTCCAAAGGCACCTTTATGATCCTCTCACCTCTCCTCAGCGTCTCCACGTCTGACCCGGCAAACTCCTTGGCGCTTACGATGATGTCATCTTCAGGGGAGAAAAAAACGCTGTGTGGCTGTGAAATAATGGCAGGGTAGTATACGGTACACTGTAGGAAGGTGAAAGGATCCACTGGAATATGATACTTGTAGCATAAACTTGATCCACTCCTTCTGTTTATGTAAAACAATACACTTTATTAAATATGGGTTAAAATCAGCATGGAAGCTCCAATGTACAAATACAAGGTAGGCGCAGCACTGGGCTAAGCCCAGTGCTGCGCCTAGCTTGTATTTGTACATTGGAGCTTCCATGCTGGTTTTAAACCATATTTAATATTAGGACTGCCCATAAAGATGTGGAAAAAGGTAGAAAAATCACAAGTGTGGCAAAACACTTTTTACAGTTCCACAAAGGGAACACAAATGCCTTTAGATGCTGGGGTTTAGAGAAATTAAAACCTGGAATCAGAGGGGGTGACACAGAGCAGAGACTGATACAATTGGAAACAAAGTTGGTCTTTAATTGGGCATGAATGAAAACTACTGGTTATATCTGTAATAGAAGTGAAAGATGCAAGTGAGGTGATACTCAATATCAGTGATATGCGGGTAATATAATAGGCTTTATATTCAAGACTAATACTTGATAATAAACTTGAACTGTCATTATTTTCCCCTCTGAACATTTCACATTTTGTTACTTCTATTTAATACCTGTGGATGTTGTTAAGAATAGTTTAATAACAAAATCCATTCAATATGTGGTAAACTGACATCAGCAATTGTGTACTTTTGGAAGATGGGTATTGATATAGAACTGGTGACTTTATGAGCCCCAAGGTGAAGTTGTTCCTAGGGGTATATGTTGGATGGATCCAAGTTCGTTATTATTATACACACTCCATTTACGTTACAGTATCTGATGCACACGTCATCATTCACACTGTCAGTCATCCGGTATTGCATCCCATTATATTGGCTATATATCCATTTAAAGGCCGTTTATAATATACAATCAGATGGCTGAGTAATAAATTACGATTATAATGTGCATACTGGCAGAGATGTGGATACACAGTCTGGCTATGTTTATTCAATGTGAGTTTAGGTGAATTTTAAAGGTTTGCATACAAAGCAAAAGAGGCTGCTTCTTGGGTGGTAACTAGCCATAGAACAAGAAAGAAGAGGGATTGCCTAGTATTTCAGGGCTGGACGGTACTGTGAAGTCAGGATCAGACTGATATGCTTCAGGAAAGTTCTTCTCTGTGAAAGGCACATGTTAAGCAAAAAGAGGCTGCTTCTTGGGTGGTAACTAGCCATAGAACAAGCTATTATGCTATTGTTCATTCTCAGGTTGAGCGCTTCTCTCTTTTTATTTATGCAAGTTATGACACGTAGGGAAGTCTCCCTATGTGTGATGCGGGAATCCAGGCGTGGACCCGTTGCTCAGTGTGCCTAGAGGGATATGGCTGCACCTCACTGATGAGGCAAACAATAGGGCAAAACGTACGTCTGGGGTTTTGCTGTTTCTCTCGTTCAAAGAGGGATTGCCTGGTATTTCGGGGTTGGACTGTACTGTGAAGTCAGGATCAGACTGATATGCTTCAGGAAAGTTCTTCTCTGTGAAAGGCACATGTTGAGCAAAAAGAGGCTGCTTCTTGGGTGGTAAGTAGCCACAGAACAAGCTATTATGCTATTGTTCGTTCCCAGGTTGAAAGCTTCTCTCTTTTTATTTATGCGAATTGTAAAGGTTGCCGTCGCCTTTTATGACCCGCTCCAATTGGATTCTACATGATAACTCACGTCCTCCTAGACCAGAGCGGGAGCGAGCTACATTTAGTCCAATAGCACGACCAGGTGTGCTGTAACTAGCCAGCAAGCCCGCAAAGCGCTTTGGATATCCAAGACCCGCTCAGTAGATCCTGGAGCGTAGTCCAACTTTAGTCTAAAAAATCTGCAAATACTTTTAATTTTTTAAGTTACCGCTAAAATAATGTTATATAATGCCGCACTGTGTGCAGAATTATATAACATTATTCTGAATGTTTACTATCCCTTTAACTGGTCCGCCTGCTCTAAGCGGCGGACAGCAATCAACCCGATCAGATACGATTTGATTGAGTGACACCCCCTGCTGCCGCAAATCTGCAGGGGGCGGCATTGCACAAGCAGTTCACCAGAAGGGACACTCAGGTTTTATTAAATTTTCATTATTCAGATACAGCATGTAATTTTAAACAACTTTCCAATTTACTTCCATTAAAAATAATGTACACAGTATTTTATGTTTACACTTTTTTTTAGTCACCAGCTCCTACTGAGCATGTGCAAGAACTCAGACTATATGCATTTGTGATTGGCTGATTACTATCACATGGTACAGGGGGAGTGGAAATATACCTAACTTTGAAATGTGTTAAAAAAGATTCTACTACTCATTTGTAATTCAGAGTAAATGCTATTGTATTGTCTTGTTATCTTGCATTTGTTGATTATGCAAATCTGCTGTGTTTACTGGTCCTGCTGTTGGCATTCAGCAATGTCTGTCGGACATGATACGCTACAGCGTATCATGTCGGACAGACATTGTTAAATCGGCCCCTAGGTATCCATCATATTTTATGTTATTATTATTATTTTTTTTCAGTATTTCGGAAAAAAAATGTACTGTTTACAAAAAGTTGGTTGCAAATATTTAAAATCCCTATTTTAAGGTAGCATAAATATTACTTAGATGAATAACCCTGTCAGCTTTGCTTGTAAATCAGTGTTTTAACCTATTTCCAGAACATTCAATAGTTTTTGGCATTTCTCTTTATTTTTTAAGACATTCTATAGAGCCGTTTGATTTCATGCAGTGCGTCCATGGATTCCTTGTGGAAACTGCCTAACAAGCTTTGTGCACTGTTTAGGAAGTGTGTATATGGAGGTAGCTCTTATAAGAGTTTGCAACAGTGAATGCGTTTTAGTAAGGGTTGCTGGCTTCTTGGAACAGGGGAACTAGGATTACATTTCTGTGGTAAAAAAGTCCTGTATACAGCCTTGAAGTTCAAAAATTAAGCATGTGGCTAAGAAAACACACACATGCACATCCACCATCAATGTTACATCTCATAATATTTCTAAATAGTTATTAAAAATTTTATTACAAATATATTGTGTCTTTGCATCACAACACAGCATATGTAGGATATTAGTTGCTTTTACATCTGTTCAGGGGCAGCTGTACCCAGACTAATCTTTAAGCAGCTTTATAGCCTTAATCTTGTTTGTCTTTGCTTGTTCTTAAATAAATTGTGAAGTACTAAGGTTTATAAAAAAGCAACAAATAGTAAAGAAAAAACAAAGAAAAAAATAACAAAATAGAAAAAAGTCAAACAGAACCTTGTAGAAAATAAAAATAAAATAAGCTTTATACATAAGATATTTCTATATTAACTGCTTAGAGGTAATTTCTTCCCTCTCCAACTACTATACAACATTTTAACAACGTATGAGTTTTTATAACAGAGTAGCAGCTATGGTGTATAATGTTCCTTTCAGGATAATATGACCAATTTTGAATTTCATATCAGAGATTAAAAAATGTTATAGTAGAGCCCTATTGCGTATATATAAAATATATCTCCCTATCCTACGCAGGGATAGGCACAGACTGAGGCTGTGTTTGGACATTTTCTAAAGTACAGACGTTAGTGCAGGACACCAAGGTACATTTCAAATTAAAAACATCAAAAACAGAAAGGGTAGTGGATACATGGTGGAATAGCCATCCAGCAGAAGTGGTAGAGACAGTGAAGTAGTTTAAACATGTATGAGATAGGCATAAGGTTATGCTAGATATAAGATAAGACCAGGAACTAATAAAAGTATTCAGAAAATTGGGCAGACTAGATAGGCTGAATGGTTCCTATCTGCCAACATATTCTATGTTTCTATAAGTCAGGAGAGCGACACTTTACTGTCAAATCCCCTCAAATAAGTGTATAATTTTATTTTGAAGGCAGTATTTGTTTTTTGCTTGTTTGTGCCATTATTCTGTGGTTTTCTCATGGATCACCATCATGCAACACATTTATTATATGAGACGGAAAAGTTTGTAACAATAATTCATTGTTCCTACTAGATTAATTGGTTCCCTGGATTCCGATTACACTACCAAACCTCTGGTAAACAAAACATAAAATGGTGATTTTGAAATGAAAGAAGAAATTGTGCAGCTTCCTGAATTCTAATTAGAACAAAATTATGCATATAGGATCCAAAAACCCAAAGGCGATTATAGTCTCAATGGTAGATTACTGACTGTAACCAAATAGGAACTGGACTTGGGAATTATTATTTCAGATGATTTAGAATTTGGTAGACAATGCAGCAGTGCAGCCAGTAAGGCCAATCAAATACTTTGTTCCATTGGGAGAGGTAGCAGAAATAGCAAGGTTCTTATGCCAGTTTACAGATCATTACTTAGGCCATATCTGGAATACTGTGTACAGTTCTTGGACCATATCTTCAGAAATATATAAATAAACTAAAAACTTTCCAAAGGAGGTCTACTAAAATGGTACATGGTCTAAAATAGAAAACACACAAAGAAAGACTCTTATGACCTAAATATGTATTGTTTAGAGGATAGAGGGGAACGAGGTGACACGATAGAAAACTTCAAATATATGAAGGGACGTAATAAAGTGGAAGCTGAAAGCATTTTCCACAAATATAATCAAATGCCAAAACATGGGATCACAATCTTAAATTAAAGGATAGCAGATTCAGGAGAAATGTGAGGAAGCATTTTTTTACAGAAAGGTGGTGGAGTCATGGAATAAACTTCCAATTGAGGTGGTACATACAAAAATTGTAAAGGAATTAAAAAATGTCAGGGACATGCATAAGGCTATCCTAAGAAAAAATTAACATGCAATATGGGTAGACTTGATGGGCCTTTTAGGTTCTTATCTATGTTTCTTTTTAAAGACAGTTCTATTTGAATGTAATCTTTCACTTATATCAAATGGTAAGCAAAAGTTCAAATCAGCCAAAAGGATGAGAGCTACTCTCTGAACAGCCAATAGAATTTCAGTAGCTCTCATCCTATTGGCTTATTTGAACAGCCAATAGGATTTCAGTTGCTCTCATATTGGCTGATTTGAATTTCAAAAATCAAATCAGCCAATAGGAATTCAAGGGACGCCATTTTGAATAGGCTCCTTTGCATTGAAGATTCATTATGTGGCAGCGACTGTATGAAGAGGATTCTCCGTGCCGGATGTCTTAAGGATGGACTCGCTCTGCGCCGCTGGGATGAAGATAGAATACGCCACCTGGATGGATGTAGACCTCGCCAACTGCATGAAGACTTTGCCGTCTGGATGTTCAGAAACTGTAAGTGGATCGTCGGGGTTAGTGTTAGATTTTTTTTAACTTTTTTTGGGGTTTTTTTTTTTTTTAATTAGGGTTTGGGCTTTTCTTAAAAAGAGCTAAATGCCGTTTTCAGGGCAAGAAAAAGAACTGAATGCCCTTTTAAGGGCAATGCATATACAAATTCCTTTTCAGGGCAATGGGTAGCTTAGGTTTTTGTTAGAGTTAGGTTTTTTATTTTTGGGGGTTGGTTATTTGGGTGGTGGGTTTTACTGTCGGGGGGTCTTTGTATTTTTTTTTCAGGGAAAAGAGCTGATTTCTTTAGGGCAATGCCCTACAAAAGGCCCTTTTAAGGGCTATTGGTAGTTTATTGTAGGATAGGATTTTTTTTATTTTGGGGTGCTTTTTTATTTTTATAGGGCTATTAGATTAGGTGTAATTGTTTTTATTTTGGATAATTTCGTCCCCCCCCCCCGTAATTTAGTGTTTGTTACTTTTTGTAATTTAGTATTTATTTTTTTTTGTAAATTAGTATTTTTTATTTTTTGTAATTGTAGATTTTTTTTTTTTTAGTAGTGTTAGTTTTTTTTAATGTGTAATTTAATTTATTTAATTGATAGTTATTTTAATTTTAGTATAATAGTAATGTTAGTTTAATTTATAGTTTAAACTTATTTATACTAATTTATTTTAAGATAGGGATATTGTCATTTTAATATAAAGTTAGGGGGTTCTTCGGTTTAGGGGTTAATAGTTTATTTTATTTTTTTGCGATGTGGGGGGCTGTCGGTTTAGGGGTAAATAGGTTTATTTAGTGGCAGTGATGTGGGAGGCCAGAGGTTTAGGGATTAATAACTTTATTTAGTGGCAGCGATGTCGGGGAGTGGCGGAATAGGGGTTAATATCTTTATTATAGTGTGGGCGATGTTGGGGTGCGGGGGAATAGGGGTTAATAACTTTATTATAGTGGCCGCGAAAGTCAGGCAGTGGCGGAATAGGGGTTTATACATTTTATTAGTGGCTGCAATGTCGGGAGTGGCAGATTAGGGATTAATAACTTTAATATAGTGTTTGCGATGCAGGAGGGCCGCGGTTTAAGGGTTAATAGGTAGTTTATGGGTGTTAGTGTACTTTGTAACACTTTAGTTATGAGTTTTGTGTAACAGTTTTGTTGCGCAAAACTCATAACTACTGGTCTCAGATTGCGGTATCATGTCGGTATAGGCTGTAACGTTTCAAAACTTGTAATGTCAGCGCTATGGAAATCCCATGCAAAAACGTAATTTTTTTGAGTGTGGGACGGACGTTGCGTTACAGGCTAAAATGCTTGTGGTATAGCTATACCTACAAGACTCGAAATGGCTGCGTTACTGTTTTAACGCTGAAATTGCAATTTTTTCAGTGTTAAAACACGAACGCAAAACTTGTAATCTAGGTGAATGTTTTTACTTATTTCATTATTTTTACAATTCCAATATATCATCATATTTGGTATTCCCAGTAAATACTTTTCGGCTAGATTACGAGATTTGCGTTATAAGTGAAAAAGCTTCATAACGCTGCTTTTTCACTACCGCTGGTATTATAAGTCTTGCAGGTATATCTGTACCACACACTTATTTGGCTGTAACGCAATGTAACTACCGCAGCTTTCAAAAAGTCCTTTTTCAATGGGACTTCCATAGCGCCAGTATTACGAGTTAGCCTGTCCAGCCAAAAAGTGAGCGGTACAGCCTATACCGTCAAGATCCATACCGTAAACTGAAAGTCAGTAGTTATGGCTTTTATGTTACAAAGCTGTACCATAAAACTGATAACTAAAGTGCTAAAAAGTACACTAACACCCATAAACTACCTATTAACCCCTAAACCGAGGCCCTCCCGCATCGCAAACACTAAAATAAAATTTTTAATCCCTAATCTGCCACTCCCGACATCGCCGCCACTATAATAAACATATTAACCCCTAAACCGCCGCAATCCCGCATCGCAAGCACTAGTTAAATATTATTAACCCCTAATCTGCTGTCCCTAACATCGCCGCAACCTATATTACTGTTATTAACCCCTAATCTGCTGCCCCCAAAATCGCTGCCACTATACTAAAGTTATTAAACCCTAAACCTAACCCTAAGTCTAACCCTAACACTCACTAACTTTAACATAATTAAAATAAATCTAAATAAAAATTACAATTAACACCTAAATAATTCCTATTTAAAACTAAATACTTACCTTAAAATAAACCCTAAGCTAGCTATAATATAACTAATAGTTAAATTGTATCTATCTTAGGTTTTATTTTTATTAGCTAAGTTTGTATTTATTTTAACAAGGTAGACTAGTTAGTAAATAGTTATTAACTATTTACTAACTACCTAGCTAAAATAAATACAAACTTACTTGTAAAATAAAACCTAACCTGTCTTACACTAACGCCTAACCTTACACTACAATTAAATCAATTACATTAAATACAATTAACTAAATTACCAAAAAAAACCCCACTAAACTACACAAAATAAAAAAGAAATTATCAAATATTTAAACTAATTACACCTAATCTAATAGCCCTATCAAAATAACCCCCCCCCAAAAAATAAATAAAAAACCCCTAGCCTAAACTAAACTGCCAAAAGCCCTCAAAGGGGCCATTTCCGGGGCTCTTTTACCTGTAAAAAAAAAAATACAAACAACCCCCCAGTAAAACCCACCACCCACACAACCAAACCCCCTAAAAAGGGCATTTGGATGGGCATTGCCCTTAAAAGGGCATTTAGCTCTTTTTCAGCCCAAACCCTAAGCTAAAAATAAAACTCACCCAATAAACCCTTAAAAAAACCTAACACTAACCCCCGAAGATCCACTTACAGTTTTTGAAGACCGGACATCCATCCTCAGCGAAGCCGGGAGAAGTCTTCATCCAAGCGGGCAGAAGTCCTCAACAAAGCCGGGAGAAGTCCTCATCCAGGCGGCAAGGAGTGGTCCTCCAGGCGGGCAGAAGTCTTCAATCCTATTCGCTGATCCAATCAGTCAATAGGATTGAGCTCACATTCTATTGGCTGTTCCAATCAGCCAATGCACATCCAAATGCCCTTTTCAGGGCAATGGGGAGCTTAGTTTTTTTTAGATAGTATTTTATTTGGGGGGTTTGGTTGTGTGGGTGGTGGGTTTTACTGTTGGGGGGTTGTTTTTTTTTTTTTTACAGGTAAAATAGCTGATTTCTTTGGGGCAATGCCCCGCAAAAGCACCTTTTAAGGGCTATTGGCAGTTTAGTTTAGGCTAGGTTTTTTTAATTTCTTTTGGGGGGGGGGCTTTTTATTTTGATAGGGCTATTAGATTAGGTGTAATTAGTTTAAATATCTGATAACGTCTTTTTATATTTTGTGTAATTTAGTGTTTTTTTTGTTGTAATTTAGGTAATTGTATTTAATATAGGTAATTTATTTAATTGTAGTGTAAGGTTAGGTGTTAGTGTAAGACAGGTTTTATTTTACAGGTACATTTGTATTTATTTTAACTAGGTACTTAGTAAATAGTTAATAACTATTTACTAACTATTGTACCTAGTTAAAATAAATACAAACTTAGCTGTGAAATAAAAATATTTCTTCTGTTATGTGTGATCAGTCCACGGGTCATCATTACTTCTGGGATATAACTCCTCCCCAACAGGAAATGCAAGAGGATTCACCCAGCAGAGCTGCATATAGCTCCTCCCCTCTACGTCAGTCCCAGTCATTCTCTTGCACCCAACGACTAGATAGGATGTGTGAGAGGACTATGGTGATTATACTTAGTTTTTATGACTTCAATCAAAAGTTTGTTATTTTAAAATAGCACCGGAGCGTGTTATTACTTCTCTGGCAGAGTTTGAGGAAGAATCTGTCAGAGTTTTTTACTATGATTTTAACCGGAGTAGTTAAGATCATATTGCTGTTCTCGGCCATCTGAGGGAGGTAAAGGCTTCAGATCAGGGGACAGCGGGCAGATGAATCTGCATTGAGGTATGTAGCAGTTTTTATTTTCTGAATGGAATTGATGAGAAAATCCTGCCATACCGTTAAAATGACATGTATGTATACACTTCAGTATTCTGGGGATGGTATTTCACCGGAACTACTCTGTTAAAGGTCACTAATCCTTTTTAATAACTATTTATCATGTTAAACGTTTTTGCTGGAATGTAGAATCGTTTACATTGCTGAGGTACTGTGTGAATAAATATTTGGGCATTATTTTCCACTTGGCAGTTTTTTTGCTTTAATTGTGACAGTTTCGTTTCTCTTCACTGCTGTGTGGGAGAGGGAGGGGCCGTTTTTGGCGCTCTTTGCTACGCATCAAAAAATACCAGTCAGTTACTTTTATATTTCCTGCATGATCCGGTTCATCTCTGATAGATCTCAGGGGTCTTCAAACTTCTTTGAAGGGAGGTAAATTCTCTCAGCAGAGCTGTGAGAATTCTTATAGTGACTGTGAATAAAAACGTTGCTTTGTATTTTTTATGTCAAATTTAATTATTGTTATTTTACTAATGGGAACAAACCTTTGCTAAAAGTTTTGTTGTTTTAAAGTTTGATGCGATAACTGTTTTTCAGTTCACTATTTCAACTGTCATTTAATCGTTAGTACCTCTTTGAGGCACAGTACGTTTTTTGCTAAAAAAGATTATAACCAAGTTGTAAGTTTTTTGCTAGTGTGTTAAACATGTCTGACTCAGAGGAAGATATCTGTGTCATTTGTTCCAATGCCAAGGTGGAGCCCAATAGAAATTTATGTACTAACTGTATTGATGCTACTTTAAATAAAAGTCAACCTGTACAATGTGAACAAATTTCACCAAACAGCGAGGGGAGAGTTATGCCGACTAACTCGCCTCACGCGGCAGTACCTGCATCTCCCGCCCGGGAGGTGCGTGATATTTTGGCGCCTAGTACATCTGGGCGGCCATTACAGATAACATTACAAGATATGGCTACTGTTATGACTGAAGTTTTGTCTAAATTACCAGAACTAAGAGGCAAGCGTGATCACTCTGGGGTGAGAACAGAGTGCGCTGACAATGCTAGGGCCATGTCTGATACTGCGTCACAGCTCGCAGAGCATGAGGACGGAGAGCTTCATTCTGTGGGTGACGGTTCTGATCCAAACAGATTGGACTCAGATATTTCAAATTTTAAATTTAAATTGGAGAACCTCCGTGTATTACTAGGGGAGGTCTTAGCAGCTCTCAACGATTGTAACACCGTTGCAATACCAGAGAAACTGTGTAGGTTGGATAAATACTTTGCGGTACCGGCGAGTACTGACGTTTTTCCTATACCTAAGAGACTAACTGAAATTGTTACTAAGGAGTGGGATAGACCCGGTGTGCCGTTCTCACCCCCTCCAATATTTAGAAAGATGTTTCCAATAGACGCCACCACTCGGGACTTATGGCAAACGGTCCCCAAGGTGGAGGGAGCAGTTTCTACTTTAGCTAAGCGTACCACTATCCCGGTGGAGGATAGCTGTGCTTTCTCAGATCCAATGGATAAAAAATTAGAGGGTTACCTTAAGAAAATGTTTGTTCAACAAGGTTTTATATTACAACCCCTTGCATGTATCGCGCCGATTACGGCTGCGGCAGCATTTTGGATTGAGTCGCTTGAAGAGAACCTTAGTTCATCTACGCTAGACGACATTACGGACAGGCTTAGAGTCCTTAAACTAGCTAATTCCTTCATTTCGGAGGCCGTAGTACATTTAACCAAACTTACGGCTAAAAACTCAGGATTCGCCATACAGGCACGTAGGGCGCTGTGGCTAAAATCCTGGTCAGCTGATGTTACTTCTAAGTCCAAATTACTTAATATACCTTTCAAGGGGCAGTCTTTATTTGGGCCCGGTTTGAAAGAGATTATCGCTGACATTACAGGAGGTAAGGGCCACGCCCTACCTCAAGACAAAGCCAAAGCTAAGGCTAGACAGTCTAATTTTCGTCCCTTTCGGAACTTTAAAACAGGAGCAGCATCAACCTCCACTGCACCAAAACAGGAAGGAGCTGTTGCTCGTTACAGGCAAGGCTGGAAGCCTAACCAGTCCTGGAACAAGAGCAAGCAGGCCAGGAAACCTGCTGCTGCCCCAAAGACAGCATGAACCGAGAGCCCCCGATCCGGGACCGGATCTAGTGGGGGGCAGACTCTCTCTCTTCGCCCAGGCCTGGGCAAGAGATGTTCAGGATCCCTGGGCACTAGAGATCATATCTCAGGGATACCTTCTAGACTTCAAATTATCTCCCCCAAGAGGGAGATTTCATCTGTCAAGGTTGTCAACAAACCAGATAAAGAAAGAAGCGTTTCTACGCTGCGTACAGGATCTGTTAATAATGGGAGTGATCCATCCGGTTCCGCGGTCGGAACAAGGACAAGGGTTCTACTCAAACCTGTTTGTGGTTCCCAAAAAAGAGGGAACTTTCAGGCCAATCTTAGATTTAAAGATTCTAAACAAATTCCTAAGAGTTCCATCGTTCAAAATGGAAACTATTCGGACAATCTTACCCATGATCCAAGAGGGTCAGTACATGACCACAGTGGATTTAAAGGATGCTTACCTTCACATACCGATCCACAAAGATCATCACCGGTATCTAAGGTTTGCCTTCTTAGACAGGCACTACCAGTTTGTAGCTCTTCCATTCGGATTGGCTACGGCTCCAAGAATCTTCACAAAGGTTCTGGGTGCCCTTCTGGCGGTACTAAGACCGCGAGGGATTTCGGTAGCTCCATACCTAGACGACATTCTAATACAAGCTTCAAGCTTTCAAACTGCCAAGTCTCATACAGAGTTAGTTCTGGCATTTCTAAGGTCGCATGGATGGAAAGTGAACGAAAAGAAGAGTTCTCTTTTTCCTCTCACAAGAGTTCCATTCTTGGGGACTCTTATAGATTCTGTAGAAATGAAGATTTACCTGACAGAGGACAGGTTAACAAAGCTTCAAAATGCATGCCGTGTCCTTCATTCCATTCAACACCCGTCAGTAGCTCAATGCATGGAGGTGATCGGCTTAATGGTAGCGGCAATGGACATAGTACCTTTTGCACGCCTACACCTCAGACCTCTGCAATTATGCATGCTAAGTCAGTGGAATGGGGATTACTCAGATTTGTCCCCTACTCTGAATCTGAATCAAGAGACCAGAAATTCTCTTCTATGGTGGCTTCATCGGCCACACCTGTCCAGGGGGATGCCATTCAGCAGGCCAGACTGGACAATTGTAACAACAGACGCCAGCCTACTAGGTTGGGGCGCTGTCTGGAATTCTCTGAAGGCTCAGGGACTATGGAATCAGGAGGAGAGTCTCCTTCCAATAAACATTCTGGAATTGAGGGCAGTTCTCAATGCCCTTCTAGCTTGGCCCCAATTAACAACTCGGGGGTTCATCAGGTTTCAGTCGGACAACATCACGACTGTAGCTTACATCAACCATCAGGGAGGGACAAGAAGCTCCCTAGCAATGGTGGAAGTATCAAAGATAATTCGCTGGGCAGAGTCTCACTCTTGCCACCTGTCAGCAATCCACATCCCGGGAGTGGAGAACTGGGAGGCGGATTTCTTGAGTCGCCAGACTTTTCATCCGGGGGAGTGGGAACTTCATCCGGAGGTCTTTGCCCAAATACTTCGACGTTGGGGCAAACCAGAGATAGATCTCATGGCGTCTCGCCAGAACGCCAAACTTCCTCGCTACGGGTCCAGATCCAGGGATCCGGGAGCGGTTCTGATAGATGCTTTGACAGCACCTTGGAACTTCGGGATGGCTTATGTGTTTCCACCCTTTCCGCTGCTTCCTCGATTGATTGCCAAAATCAAGCAGGAGAGAGCATCAGTGATTCTAATAGCGCCTGCATGGCCACGCAGGACTTGGTATGCAGATCTAGTGGACATGTCATCCTGTCCGCCTTGGTCTCTACCTCTAAGACAGGACCTTCTGATACAGGGTCCATTCAAACATCAAAATCTAACTTCTCTGAAGCTGACTGCTTGGAAATTGAACGTTTGATTTTATCAAAACGTGGTTTTTCTGAGTCGGTTATTGATACCCTGATACAGGCTAGGAAGCCTGTTACCAGAAAGATTTACCATAAAATATGGCGTAAATACCTATACTGGTGCGAATCCAAACATTACTCCTGGAGTAAGGTTAGGATCTCTAGGATATTGTCTTTTCTACAAGAAGGATTAGAAAAGGGTTTATCAGCTAGTTCATTAAAGGGACAGATTTCAGCTCTGTCCATCTTGTTACACAGGCGTCTGTCAGAAAATCCAGACGTCCAGGCTTTTTGTCAGGCTTTAGCTAGGATCAAGCCTGTGTTTAAAGCTGTTGCTCCGCCATGGAGTTTAAACTTAGTTCTTAACGTTTTACAGGGTGTTCCATTTGAACCCCTTCATTCCATTGATATAAAATTGTTATCTTGGAAAGTTCTGTTTTTAATGGCTATTTCCTCGGCTCGAAGAGTCTCTGAGTTATCAGCCTTACATTGTGATTCTCCTTATCTGATTTTTCACTCAGACAAGGTAGTTCTGCGTACTAAACCTGGGTTCTTACCTAAGGTGGTCACTAACAGGTATATCAATCAAGAGATTGTTGTTCCATCCTTGTGTCCAAATCCTTCTTCAAAGAAGGAACGTCTTCTACACAATCTGGATGTAGTTCGTGCCCTCAAGTTCTACTTGCAGGCAACTAAAGATTTTCGCCAAACTTCTTCCCTGTTTGTCGTTTATTCTGGACAGAGGAGAGGTCAAAAAGCTTCTGCTACCTCTCTCTCTTTTTGGCTTCGTAGCATAATACGTTTAGCCTATGAGACTGCTGATCAGCAGCCTCCTGAAAGAATTACAGCTCACTCCACTAGAGCTGTGGCTTCCACTTGGGCCTTTAAGAATGAGGCCTCTGTTGAACAGATTTGCAAGGCTGCAACTTGGTCTTCGCTTCATACTTTTTCCAAATTTTACAAATTTGACACTTTTGCTTCTTCGGAGGCTATTTTTGGGAGAAAGGTTCTTCAGGCAGTGGTTCCTTCTATATAATGAGCCTGCCTATCCCTCCCGTCATCCGTGTACTTTTGCTTTGGTATTGGTATCCCAGAAGTAATGATGACCCGTGGACTGATCACACATAACAGAAGAAAACATAATTTATGCTTACCTGATAAATTCCTTTCTTCTGTTGTGTGATCAGTCCACGGCCCGCCCTGTTTTAAGGCAGGTAAATATCTTTTAAATTATACTCCAGTCACCACTTCACCCTTGGTTACTCCTTTCTCGTTGATTCTTGGTCGAATGACTGGGACTGACGTAGAGGGGAGGAGCTATATGCAGCTCTGCTGGGTGAATCCTCTTGCATTTCCTGTTGGGGAGGAGTTATATCCCAGAAGTAATGATGACCCGTGGACTGATCACACAACAGAAGAAAGGAATTTATCAGGTAAGCATAAATTATGTTATTGTAATATGAGGATATCGCAGATACTTTTGTATCCTACTATTCCAAGCTCTATAATCTTAATCCTAACATATCCCAGGAGAAACTCACTAACATTACGCAATATCTCGACAAGGTTGACACTCTGAGGATCTCGGAGGAGGATAGACACTCTTTAGACTCCCCAATAACACTACAAGAAATCCAGAACACTATTAAAGAACTCCCGAATGTTAAATCCCCCGGACCAGATGGCCTAACGGACAAATTTGATCAGTTACTTCAATCACCACTGAGTACACCACTACTTTTCTAGCTCTTTATTAGAGGCTACTATCACAGTAATACCAAAGGCTGATAAATCGGGCACTCTGGTGGGGAACTATAGACCTATTTCGCTTCTTAATATTGACATGAAAATTTATGCCAAAATACTATCAAATCGCTTAAATAAAATATTACCTAAGATTATACACCCAGACCAGGTAGGATTTGTCAAGGGAAGAGAAGCAAAAGATAATACGGTCAGAATCCTGCATTCCCTACAGGTAGCACATAACAATAAGACACCCCTAACGCTTCTTTCAACCAATGCCGAGAAGGCTTTTGACAGGGTCAACTGGCATTTTATGTGGGCGACCCTGTCAAAATTAGTTTTTTTCTACCGCCTTCATATCCAGAATTCAAGCTTTATACTCGGGTCCTCAGGCCAGAGTCCGTGTAAATGGGACTATTTCACGTCCATTTCCCATAACTAATGGTACCCGCCAGGGTTGCCCGTTGTCGCCGCTTCTATTTGCAATAGTCATTGAGATTCTTGCTACAAAATTCAGAGATAGCTCAGATATACTTGGTATACAATATAACCACATCACCCAAAAATGCTTGTTGTTTGCAGATGATATAATTTTCACACTGCAATCACCGTCCTCTACTATCCCCGCACTCATACAGACCTTAGACGCTTATGGGCATGTATCTGACTTCTCTGTTAATATGGAGAAGTCGGGAATACTACTGTTAAACACGCCTCAGCAAGATAATGGGGCCTAGTTATCAAGCCGTCAACCTCAAATACGCTGGAATTCCGCAGCGTATTTGTGGCGAGGCTGATTCGCCTTAGTTATCAAAGGCTCGAGACCGGCAAAAGTAGAATTTTGTGACGTAAGCATCGATCCGCCGGACTCAGTCCGACACAGATCGATTCTTACGTCACTCCAGATGTTCCGCACACAAGTGCGGCACATTCTCACTACTTTTGCTAGCTATCAAAAAACTAGCAGGTACGCTCGGCACTTTTACGGCCCAGCATACCTGGTTTTCAATCCGCCAGCCTGGAGGCGGCGGATCCCATAGGAATCAATGGGAGTCTGACCATAGCGAAAGTACAAGTTCGCTGCTGACAGACATCCCATTGATTTCTATGGGAGATGTCTGCACCTAACACCCTAACATGTACCCCGAGTCTAAACACCACTAATCTGCCCCCCCCTACACCGCCGCAACTAAATAAAGTTATTACCCCCTAAACCGCCGCTCCCGGAGCCCACCGCAAGCTACTCTATACATATTAACCCCTAAACCGCCACTCCCGGAGCCCACCGCAACTATAATAAATGTATTAACCCCTAAACCGCCGCTCCCTGAACCCGCCGCAACCTATATTAAATGTATTAACCCCTATCCTGCCCCCCCTACACCGTCGCCACCTATAATAAATTTATTAACCCCTAATCTGCCCCCCCTACACCGTCGCCACCTATAATAAATTTATTAACCCCTATCCTGCCCCCCACTACGCCGCCGCCACTGTCATAAAATTATTAACCCCTAAACCTAAGTCTAACCCTAACCCTAACGCCCCCCTAACTTAAATATTAATTAAATAAATCTAAATAAATTAACTCTTATTAAGTAAATGAATCCTATTTAAAACTAAATACTTACCTTTAAAATAAACCCTAATATAGCTACAATATAAATAATAATTATATTCTAGCTATCTTAGGATTTATATTTATTTCACAGGTACTTTTCAATTTATTTTAACCATGTACAATAGCTATTAAATAGTTATTAACTATTTAATAGCTTACCTAGCTAAAATAAAGAGAAATGTACCTGTGAAATAAATCCTAACCTAAGTTACAATTACACCTAACACTACACTATACTTTAATAAATTATTCCTATTTAAAAATAAATACCTACCTGTAAAATAAACCCTAAGATAGCTACAATATAATTAATAATTATATTATAGCTATCTTAGGATTTATATTTATTTTACAGGTAACTTTGTATTTATTTTAGCTAGATAGAATAGTTATTAAATAGTTATTAACTATTTAATAACTACATAGCTAAAAGAAATGCAAAATTACCTGTAAAATAAATCCTAACTTAAGTTACAATTAAACCTAATACTACACTATCATTAAATTAATTAAATAAACTACCTACAAATAACTACAATTAAATACAATTACATAAACTAACTAAAGTACAAAAAATAAAAAAAGCTAAGTTACAAAAAATAAAAAAATAAGTTACAAACATGTTACAAATATTACAACAATTTTAAGCTACTTACACCTAATCTAAGCCCCTAATAAAATAACAAACCCCCCAAAATAAAAAAATGCCCTACCCTATTCTAAATTAAATAAATTTCAAAGCTCTTTTACCTTACCAGCCCTTAAAAGGGCCATTTGTGGGGGCATGCCCCAAAGAAAACAGCTCTTTTGCCTGTAAAAGAAAAATACAACCCCCCCAACATTAAAACCCACCACCCACATACCCCTAATCTAACCCAAACCCCCCTTACAAAAACCTAACACTAATCCCCTGAAGATCATCCTACCTTGAGTCGTCTTCACTCAGCCGAGCCACCGATGGAACTGAAGAGGACATCCGGAGCGGAAGAAGTTAATCCTCCAAGCGGTGCTGAAGAAATCTTCCATCCGATGAAGTCATCATCCAGGCGGCGCTGAAGAAAAGTCTACGATCCGTCCGATGTCATCTTCAAAGAGGCGCTGAAGAGGTCTTCTATCCGGGCGAAGTCATCTTCCAAGCCGGGTCTTGAATCTTCCTTCCGCCGACGCGGAACCACCTTCTTCACCGACGGACTACGACGAATGACGGCTCCTTTAAGGGACGTCATCCAAGATGGCGTCCCCTCAATTCCGATTGGCTGATAGGATTCTATCAGCCAATCGGAATTAAGGTAGGAAAAATCTGATTGGCTGATGGAATCAGCCAATCAGATTGAGCTCGCATTCTATTGGCTGTTCCGATCAGCCAATAGAATGCAAGCTCAATCTGATTGGCTGATTGGATCAGCCAATCGGATTGAACTTGAATCTGATTGGCTGATTCCATCAGCCAATCAGATTTTCCTACCTTAATTCCGATTGGCTGATAGAATCCTATCAGCCAATCGGAATTGAGGGGACGCCATCTTGGATGACGTCCCTTAAAGCAGCCGTCATTCGTCGTAGTCCGTCGGTGAAGAAGGTGGTTCCGCGTCGGCGGAAGGAAGATTCAAGACCCGGCTTGGAAGATGACTTCGCCCGGATAGAAGACCTCTTCAGCGTCTCTTGGAAGATGACATCGGACGGATCGAAGACTTTTCTTCAGCGCCGCCTGGATGATGACTTCATCGGATGGAAGATTTCTTCAGCGCCGCTTGGAGGATTAACTTCTTCCGCTCCGGATGTCCTCTTCAGTTCCATCGGTGGCTCGGCTGAGTGAAGACGACTCAAGGTAGGATTATCTTCAGGGGATTAGTGTTAGGTTTTTGTAAGGGGGGTTTGGGTTAGATTAGGGGTATGTGGGTGGTGGGTTTTAATGTTGGGGGGGGTTGTATTTTTCTTTTACAGGCAAAAGAGCTGTTTTCTTTGGGGCATGCCCCCACAAATGGCCCTTTTAAGGGCTGGTAAGGTAAAAGAGCTTTGAAATTTATTTAATTTAGAATAGGGTAGGGCATTTTTTTATTTTGGGGGGGTTTGTTATTTTATTAGGGGGCTTAGATTAGGTGTAAGTAGCTTAAAATTGTTGTAATATTTGTAACATGTTTGCAACTTAGCTTTTTTTATTTTTTGTACTTTAGTTAGTTTATGTAATTGTATTTAATTGTAGTTATTTGTAGTTAATTTATTTAATTAATTTAATGATAGTGTAGTATTAGGTTTAATTGTAACTTAAGTTATGATTTATTTTACAGGTAATTTTGTATTTCTTTTAGCTATGTAGTTATTAAATAGTTACTAACTATTTAATAACTATTCTAACTAGCTAAAATAAATACAAAGTTACCTGTAAAATAAATATAAATCCTAAGATAGCTATAATATAATTATTAATTACATTGTAGCTATCTTAGGGTTTATTTTACAGGTAAGTATTTATTTTTAAATAGGAATAATTTATTAAAGTATAGTGTAGTGTTAGGTGTAATTGTAACTTAGGTTAGGATTTATTTCACAGGTACATTTCTCTTTATTTTAGCTAGGTAAGCTATTAAATAGTTAATAACTATTTAATAGTTATTGTACATGGTTAAAATAAATTGAAAGGTACCTGTAAAATAAATATAAATCCTAAGATAGCTAGAATATAATTATTATTTATATTGTAGCTATATTAGGGTTTATTTTAAAGGTAAGTATTTAGTTTTAAATAGGATTCATTTACTTAATAAGAGTTAATTTATTTAGATTTATTTAATTAATATTTAAGTTAGGGGGGCGTTAGGGTTAGGGTTAGACTTAGGTTTAGGGGTTAATAATTTTATTACAGTGGCGGCGGCGTAGTGGGGGGCAGATTAGGGGTTAATAAATTTATTATAGGTGGCGACGGTGTAGGGGGGGTAGGATATGGGTTAATAGGTTTAATATAGGTTGCGGCGGGTTCATGGAGCGGCGGTTTAGGGGTTAAACTATTTATTTAGTTGCGGAGAGGTGCGGGATCAGCAGGATAGGGGTTAATAATTTTATTATAGAGGGCGACGGTATGGGGGGGGCAGGATAGGGGTTAATACATTTATAAGAGTTGCGGCAGGGTCTAGGAGCGGCGGTTTAGGGATTAGTAACTTTATTGAGTTGCGGGAGGCTCCGGGGGCGCCGGTATAGGGATAGAACAGTGTAGTTTAGTGTGAGTGCTTAGTGACAGGCTAGCAATAAAGCTGGGAAAAAGCCGAAGGGCAGCGAGATCGGATGAGTGATAACTGTCACAGTCCGCTGCTCATCGCCCCGCGGCTTTTTGACAGCTTTATTTGATAACTTAGGCGTATTTTTTCAGGTCCGCGGCGGCGAAGGTAGGCGAGCTTAGGCGGGCGTATTGGGCCGGCGAAGCAAGAAAAGTAGACGGCTTGATAACTACCCCCCATTGACTTTATAAGATTACATACAGCATTCCGAACTACAGACAAGCTTAAATAGTTAGGTTTGGTCATCCCAGGTAATTATCTGGACCTTTTTCAAGCTAACTATATCAGCCTTCAGGGTTCGGTGAAAGCTCTCCTGGAGGGTTGGCATAGACAAGGCCATTTGTCCTGGAGGGGAAGGATAAATACGGTAAAAATGATGTTAGTACCAAAGTATTTGTTCCTTTTTCAGACATTGCCAATGACCGTGCCCAACTCCTATTTAAGAGTTCAATAAAGAATGATTAATTCATTCATATGGTCATATAAGAGGCCCAGAGTATCCCAGCACACTCTCTATTTAAAGAGGGAGGATGGGGGACTGAATGTTCCAAATCTTATGAACTATTATAGAGCGGCCCATATGGCTAGAGTGGTCTCCTGGTCCCATGCGTGTCAATCAGCTTTATGGGTACAAATTGAAAGCTCGCTTCTGAAGGTCAAGTGTATGAGAGATATTGCATGGCTGCCCAAAAGCCACAGACCTCACCTTGCATACCAAAATAACTATATTAAGGCCACATTGAATGTTTGGGACTATGTGATCACACATTTCACAGGAATTTCCACTCAAATCTCGCCTCTAACCCCTTTATTGGGTAATCAGATATTTTTCCAAAATATGATTTTTGAACACACTAATGCTCATGAACAGTTAGGTAACCTGCCTATTTATCTATTATTGGAATCAGGAGTGATTAAAGATAGAACAGTGTTGAATAAGGAACTGGGTCCTCCCTTTCAGAGGTGGTATATGTACTTCCAAATAAGACATGCACTTACCAATAGTACACACAAAAACAGTGTCTCTAGATCATTAACAGCATTTGAACGGCTTTGCGTGAACCCAGAGATCAAAAGGGCACATCTTTCATTATCTTACAACTTACTTAGGGGTTCTTTCCCAGACTATCGACCTACTTTCATAAGGAAATGGACCTCGGAGTTACCAGAGCCTATCACTGACGATGACTGGAAGCTTTGCTTCAAACTGACACATTCAGGGTCTTCCTCTTTGCTCCTGTCCGAGCTGAACTACAAAATTCTGGCTCAATGGTATCTGACGCCTCAGCGTCTGAGGAGCATTTTCCCCTCTGCATCTTCTTCTTGCTGGAGGCGCTGCGGCGGGACGGGTACTATACAGCACATATGGTGGGAGTGCCCCCTTATTGACGGCTTTTTGGACACAAGTGGAACGTAGTATCCAAAAGATTATAGGTTTGCGCGTAGATCTCAGCTCTAAGCTTATCTTACTTAATATCACACCACCAATATACTGCGCCTACCGTAAAAAACTATTCCAGTTGATGCTTACTTGCGCAAAAAGACTAATTCCAAGACTTTGGAAAACACAAAAGACCCCTAAACACTCACAATGGCTAGCTGAAGTTAACATATCCTAACTCTCGAAAGGCAACACTACCACTACATGGGTAAACACGAGTATTTTGCAGATATTACTTTTATCTGGGAGCAGGGGCTTACTAACCTAGAATAGCTGGTTCAGATTCAGTAGTGGGGACCTTGCAACTTGTTTCACACGTCTTCTACTTTCTTTTCTTTTTCTTTTCTCTCTCTTTCCTCCTCTCCTCCTCTTCCCCTTCCCCCCTTCCTTTATAAATAATTCATGATGGATTTGATGGGTGATATACTGGGAATTAGTTACTAGTTTAAAAAGTTAAAACATTTGGGATCATCTGATTTATACATAGGCATGTATTATGGTTGGTTGTAAGGCTTCTATTGTTAACCATGAATAATATGCTGTAATATGTTATTCTTTGAAACCCAATAAAAATGATTGAATCAAAAATATATTGTAATAGAGATGTGTATGGTGATACTAATATCAGACTCAACTGTGCTTCCCCAAATCTGATATACTCCCAAAATCAGAGATATGTGCAAAAAAGAAACAAGAGGGGTGGGTGAGTTTGACTATCTATTAAATAGTGTACAAAAAGTACGTTATACAAAAAAATATATACAAAAAATAGTATGTGACTTATTTAATTTAATATATATATATATATATATAGCAGTGAATTTAAGTGTAGTATTAAATCTGTTTCTCTGGGTATAAGGTAATTGCGTGAAAATCAGTGTTCAGAAAAAAAGAGATGTGTGTTTGTTCAGTACTGAAAATGTACTCTTACGTATGTGTGCTAGAAAGCACAAGTGTGTTGTGTGTATAACTCCTATGTGGCTTGCAATTAATTGTTATCACAAATAATAGTATATCTATAATCCATTTTTGTCCAGTGCTGAAAATATGCTCTTAAGTATGTGTGCTGGAAAGTACAAGTGTGTGTGTGTATAACTCCTATGTAGCTGGCAGTTAGTTGGTATCATAAATAATAGTATACCAAGTGATAATATATATTGCGTGTTTCTTCTATTTCAACCCACTATAGTATAAGTAGAGACAGATGCGATGTAAAAGGATATATTTTACTGTATAAAAATATGCAATAAAAGCTGTTACAATATAAAAGCTGTTACAATATAAATTGTTGATACATATACAAGATATTTAATGTTGCAACATATAGCAGCTGTTCTGTGAAATGGAGTTCCTACTAAGCATACAAGTGTTCATATATGTTAAAAGTTCCTGAACAGGATGACAAAGTAGTATATATACAGGGAGTGCAGAATTATTAGGCAAGTTGTATTTTTGAGGATTAATTTTATTATTGAACAACAACCATGTTCTCAATGAACCCAAAAAACTCATTAATATCAAAGCTGAATAGTTTTGGAAGTAGTTTTTAGTTTGTTTTTAGTTATAGCTATTTTAGGGGGATATCTGTGTGTGCAGGTGACTATTACTGTGCATAATTATTAGGCAACTTAACAAAAAACAAATATATACCCATTTCAATTATTTATTTTTACCAGTGAAACCAATATAACATCTCAACATTCACAAATATACATTTCTGACATTCAAAAACAAAACAAAAACAAATCAGTGACCAATATAGCCACCTTTCTTTGCAAGGACACTCAAAAGCCTGCCATCCATGGATTCTGTCAGTGTTTTGATCTGTTCACCATCAACATTGCGTGCAGCAGCAACCACAGCCTCCCAGACACTGTTGGTGTACTGTTTTCCCTCCTTGTAAATCTCACATTTGATGATGGACCACAGGTTCTCAATGGGGTTCAGATCAGGTGAACAAGGAGGCCATGTCATTAGATTTTCTTCTTTTATACCCTTTCTTGCCAGCCACGCTGTGGAGTACTTGGACGCGTGTGATGGAGCATTGTCCTGCATGAAAATCATGTTTTTCTTGAAGGATGCAGACTTCTTCCTGTACCACTGCTTGAAGAAGGTGTCTTCCAGAAACTGGCAGTAGGACTGGGAGTTGAGCTTTACTCCATCCTCAACCCGAAAAGGCCCCACAAGCTCATCTTTGATGATACCAGCCCAAACCAGTACTCCACCTCCACCTTGCTGGCATCTGAGTCGGACTGGAGCTCTCTGCCCTTTACCAATCCAGCCACGGGCCCATCCATCTGGCCCATCAAGACTCACTCTCATTTCATCAGTCCATAAAACCTTAGAAAAATCAGTCTTGAGATATTTCTTGGCCCAGTCTTGACGTTTCAGCTTGTGTGTCTTGTTCAGTGGTGGTCGTCTTTCAGCCTTTCTTACCTTGGCCATGTCTCTGAGTATTGCACACCTTGTGCTTTTGGGCACTCCAGTGATGTTGCAGCTCTGAAATATGGCCAAACTGGTGGCAAGTGGCATCTTGGCAGCTGCACGCTTGACTTTTCTCAGTTCATGGGCAGTTATTTTGCGCCTTGGTTTTTCCACACGCTTCTTGCGACCCTGTTAACTATTTTGAATCAAACGCTTGATTGTTCGATGATCACGCTTCAGAAGCTTTGCAATTTTAAGAGTGCTGCATCCCTCTGCAAGACATCTCACTATTTTTGACTTTTCTGAGCCTGTCAAGTCCTTCTTTTGACCCATTTTGCCAAAGGAAAGGAAGTTGCCTAATAATTATGCACACCTGTTATAGGGTGTTGATGTCATTAGACCACACCCCTTCTCATTACAAAGATGCACATCACCTAATATGCTTAATTGGTAGTAGGCTTTCGAGCCTATACAGCTTGGAGTAAGACAACATGCATAAAGAGGATGATGTGGTCAAAATACTAATTTGCCTAATAATTCTGCACTCCCTGTAAATAGATCGATCTGTGACGATCTTCTGAGAACAAAGTCGTAAGTTGTGGCCACAACTATATTTAAAAACTGTATCCGAAAAGGTATCGATGCTGTTAAAAGTTCTCTATGTGAAACAAAATGAAACGATGCTCCCCCTTACCGGACCACTGATATCCCTTACCTCCTCTGGCGTTATTGGGTTATGGGAAGGTTGCCTCTGTATTTAGGTGGACGCCCAGAAAGGCAGCGCATTGCAGAGTTAGGACCCCTTCAAAGAACCGCAAGAGAAACACTCCCCCCACGACCCGGCTATCCGATTGGTCCTCTGTGAACCACGTGTAATGCACAGCACACACGTCCGGGTAGGAAGGATTTGCCGGGAAGATTGAACGGCAAGACGCCGACTGGAGAGGAGATTTACACCTTGCTACACAAGTGAAACAAAGTGAAACGATGCTCCCCCTTACCGGACCACCGATATCCCTTACCTCCTCTGGCGTTATGGGAAGGTTGCCTCTGTATTTAGGTGTAGCAAGGTGTAAATCTCCTCTCCAGTCGGCGTCTTGCCGTTCAATCTTCCCGGCAAATCCTTCCTACCCGGACGTGTGTGCTGTCCATTACACGTGGTTCACGGAGGACCAATCGGATAGCCAGGTCGTGGGGGGAGTGTTTCTCTTGCGGTTCTTTGAAGGGGTCCTAACTCTGCAATGCGCTGCCTTTCTGGGCGTCCACCTAAATACAGAGGCAACCTTCCCATAACCCAATAACGCCAGAGGAGGTAAGGGATATCGGTGGTCCGGTAAGGGGGAGCATTGTTTCATTTTGTTTCACTTATGAAGTTTTAACCGCTCTGACGCATAGAGAACTTTTAACAGCATCAATACCTTTTCGGATACAGTTTTTAAATATAGTTGTGGCCACAACTTACGACTTTGTTCTCAGAAGATCTTCACAGATCGATCTATTTATATATACTACTTAGTCATCCTGTTCAGGAACTTTTAACATATATGAACACTTGTATGCTTAGTAGGAACTCCATTTCACAGAACAACAGCTGCTATATGTTGCAACATTAAATATCTTGTATATGTATCAACAATGTATATTGTAACAGCTTATATATTGTAAGTTACGTAACAGCTTTTATTGCATATTTTTATACAGTAAAATATATCCTTTTACGTCGCATGTGTCTCTACTTATACTATAGTGGGTTGAAATAGAAGAAACACGCAATATATATTATCACTTGGTTACGGCTATACTAGTATTTATGATACCAACTAACTGCCAGCTACATAGGAGTTATACACACACACACTTGTACTTTCCAGCACACATACTTAAAGGGACAGTACACTGTAAAATTGTTTTTATATGAATGTATTTTCAATGGCTTGTTATACCAGCTGCAGAGTATACAATTAATGAGAAATTGCATTTTTCGGTTTATTTGAGTATATGAAGTAGCTGGTTTTGTGCTTTTAAACCACAGCCTATTACAATGGGTTGAGCTTCAGGTAATATCATATATCATTATGTTATCACTTTGTGTACACACACTTGCTTCCTTATCTTATATTTGTCTGGAAAACTAAAGCTCAATACATAGAGAGAACAATGGGAAATTATCATGTTATTACTTAACTACCCTGCACCCCACTGGGATTGTCGTTTCTTCTGCTGGCTGTGTTTACTTAGGTTATTCAATAGCTGAGACTCCAGTATCAAAACTTTCAGTATAGGTTGGAATACGACAAGCTAAATCAGCTATTTCTAAGACCAAAATAGGGGTAAAGGAGCTACTTGTAAACAATTTAATACACTCCAGCAGGTCAAATAGATCATTGGGGACAATTTAAATGGGAGAACATTTTTGGGTGAACTGTCCCTTTAAGAGCATATTTTCAGCACTGGACAAAAATGGATTATAGATATACTATTATTTATGATAACAATTAATTGCAAGCCACATAGGAGTTATACACACAACACACTTGTGCTTTCTAGCACACATACGTAAGAGTACATTTTCAGTACTGAACAAACACACATCTCTTTTTTACTGAACACTGATTTTCACGCAATTACCTTATACCCAGAGAAACAGATTTAATACTACACTTGAATTCACTGATATATATATATATAATTAAATAAGTCACATACTATATTTTGTATATATTTTTTTGTATAACATATTTTTTGTACACTATTTAATAGATAGTCCAACTCACAGCTCTCTTTTGAGCGCTCCCCACCCCCTCTTGTTTCTTATAAAAATATATTGTAGCTAGCTTAGGGTTTATTTTATAGGTAAGTATTTAGTTTTAAATAGGAATTATTTAGGTATTAATAGTAATTTTTATTTAGATTTATTTTAATTATGTTAAAGTTAGTGGTGTTAGGGTTAGGATTACTTTAGGGTTAGGGTTAGACTTAGGGTTAGGTTTAGGGGTTAATAACTTTAATATAGTGGCGGAAATGTTGGGGACGGCAGGTTAGGGGTTAATAAGTGTAGGTAGGTAGCGGCGATGTCGGGCGGCAGATTAGGGGTTAATAGCTGTAATGTAGGTGTCGGCGGTGTCGGGGCCGGGAGATTGTGGGTTAATAAGTGTAACGTAGGAGGAGGCGATGTTGGGGGCGGCAGATTAGGGGTGTTTAGACTCGGGGTTTATGTTAGGGTGTTAGGTGTAAACATAACTTTTCTTTCCCCATAGGAATCAATGGGGCTGCGTTACAGAGTTTTACGCTCCATTATTGCAGGTGTTAGGCTTTTTTTTAGCCGGCTCTCCCCATTGATGTCTATGGGGAAATCGTGCACGAGCACGTAAAACCAGCTCAAAGCAGCACTGGTATTTGTGTGCGGTATGGAGCTCAATTTTGCTCAACGCTGACATATTGCCTGCTAACGCCGGGTTTTTGCAAACCTGTAATAGCAGCGCTATAGGAAGGTGAGCGATGGAAATAACTTGCAAGTTAGCACCGAGCCGCTCATAACGCAAAACTCGTAATCTAGCCGTTTGTATCACATTTAAAATTACAATAAAGATATCTAAAAAAAAAAGTTTCTTATAACCTGAGGTTAGAGAATGAAAAGCAAGTATTATCAAATATAAACCCGAGCACAACAAATAGAAAATGATCTATGTGATATAATGAGGAAGTAAGGCATCATATTAGGTAAAATACAAACTAACTAATTGAATTAAAGGATGATAAGCTATTAGGTACTTGATTAAAACAAAGTTTCAAATTACAAAAAGGCAAATATTTAGTCTGGAAAGTCCAGATGACATAAATGCTTAAAATAAGGAACTTGAAATCGAAAATTACGTCTATTGAAACTAAAACAGAAAACTTTTAAGATCTTCTATGTCTTTCCTTATGTAATTTCGAAGCTCCTTCTCATTCCTCTTCTGTGTTATTAAAGGGACAGTCAACTCAACATTTTTTATTGTTTAAAAAGATAGATAATCCTTTTATTATCCATTCCCCAGTTTTGAACAGAAAACATGGTTATATTAATTAAGTAAGGGTAATAGGTAAGGGTAATAAGTTAGGCTAATAAGCAGCACAGCAAATACCCAAATCATTCTGTTTAAATGATAAACAGAGATACACAAAGTAAACACAGCTTTTTCCAAGTAATAAGAACTAAGAACATGCAGCTTCTTCCAAGTAGTAAGAAACAAATAATTAACTTGTCTATAATTCCACGGTACATATGCAGTCACTATAGAAGCCTTCTTATGATGTCATAATAACACTATAAGTGTATGTTTACTGTTATAATGACATCATAATACTGCTGACCAAGGGTATAAAACCTCTTGCAACTGTGAAATTGTCCTTATTTTTCATATTTAAGGACATGTTTTACTTAATTAAATAATTATTAATATGTATTTGTGTTAAAAAGAGACATTTTAACCACAACTCATTGTTTTATATAGGCACAAAGTTTTTTTTTGTTTTTTTTTACAATCTTTTTATTGAAAAAATCAAAAGGAAAAACAATTTGCATCCTGTATTGAATGCCGCACAAAAGTTCATAATACAAAAGTGTAATTCGCAGATCACTGAAAAAAATAATAATGAAATAAACAATATAACAATTTCACATATCTTCCTATTATTCTTCCATTTTTATATATAACAATAAACAGCGTATTAAATCATCAACCAACATTTAACTCATTTTGTGGCATCAAACACAACAATCTGAATTCTGATTTGTAAAGGCGAGGCAATCAAGAATAGATACCTCTTAATGCTCCTTAAGGAAAATAAAAATATACTAAGGCAGACCAAAGAGGGGGGTGGAGGAGAAAGGGGAAAAAAAAGGGACTAGGAACACAATTTTTGTTTGCACATTTGCAGGGCTTAATGACTGATATATACTAAACAGACATCCCAACTCTCCCTGAAGTTCAGGGAGTCTCCCTGATTGTAATAGCGGCTACCTGATGCCAGCAAATTGAATGCAATCTCCCTGAAACTCCAAGTACCATGATCCAATGTGGCCCAAATCCAGAAAAGTCTTTAAGGAATGCCTTTAGTTGCTGGGACAAAATACTACCTTATTTACTGCATGTAATTAAACTTCATATTGTAAAAGCATTCAACAAGTGTACGATTACTGAAAAATAGGTTTGTTGTATGTGGTTGTGCAACAAAGCTACTTTTTTTAATGTGACTTTAGTGGGAAGCTACTATCTTATTTGGTGTTTAAAGGTGTCCAATATATATCTAGGAGGGGGCGCAGTAGTGGGTGAAGCCACCTCCCTGAAATTAGTTTTTTCAGGTTGGGATGTCTGTACTATACATCTATAAATATTTAGGTCTAGATTATAAGTAGATTGCAAAAATGTTTGTGCTATGGTGCAGTAACATTGCCTCAACGCTATTGATAGTGATTCAATTTTTGCGTTTGATATAAGCCTTTGGTTAATAGACATTACAAGCTCTAAAATATTCATGTTGGATAGAGCTTGTGCACTTTTCCCCTATTATAATAGATTTATATGGGGGCAGGCTATAAAATTCATGTTGGATAATATTCAATAGTTATTTCTCACTTATAATAGATTTCTATAGATGTGCGGAAAGAAATGTAATGTTAGATAGAGCTTGTGCACTATTTCCCTTTTATAATAGATATGGGGGCAGGCTATAAAATAAATGTTGGATAATACTCAATAATTATTTCCCACTTACATTAGATTTCTTTGGGGGTGGGCTAAAAATGTAATGTTAGATAGAGCTTGAGGGCTAAGCCAATGGGGTGTAAAAATTCTGTTTAATTCCTGGAGTTTCCCCATGTATGCCTGTGCTATACATAAATATAAATTTAGTATAAAGAATTTTACACAATCATACATACATACACATACACACATGCACACACTTAATTGAGGTCAAGCAAAACAATTAAATGGTTTTGTGGGGCCTCAATTCATTAAATAGACAGTAAACATATTTAAAATGGAGATAGGATTAAAAACATAAATATGTAATTGAATGCAACTTTCAATAGCACCTACATGCACCTTATGGCTTTTATATAAAGGCTAATTCAACTCTGCATTAAAGGGACACAGTCTATGTTTCATAGATAATCCCTTTATAACCCATTTCTGGATTTTGCACAAACAACACTGCTATAATAATGCGATTTTTACCTCTGTGATTTTGACAGACTTGCATTTTAACCAATCAGTGCTGACTCATTAATAACTCCAAAGGAGTGGGCACAGGGTTATCTATATGGCACACATGAACTAGTGCTTTCTAACTGTGAAAAAAACAGAATTTATAGTGATGAGAGTCCATAGGTGTCCATAACATGTGGGATATATTTCCTGCCACCAAGTGGAGGTCAATAACCCAATACAATAGCATTATAGTAGTTATGATGAGAGTCCATTGGTGTCCATAACATGTGGGAAATATTTTTCGGCCACCAAGAAGAGGTCAAGAACCCAATACAATAGCTTTAATCTCTCCTACCTCCTCTCCCCAAAACGTCTAGCCAAGCAGAGAAGAGGGACATTAAAAGGTAGGAAAGACAGAAAGTAGGGTTAAGAGGTGTAAATAAGAAATGTCGCCCATATAGTAAAAATATGGGTGGGTCCCATGGGTCTCATCATCCTGAAGGAATTAAATTTATCAGTAAGTATAAACTCTGTTTTCTTTTGTAAGATGGTGAGAGTCCATATGTGGGATACAATACCCAAGCTGAGTGTCCATGTTAAGGATGGGTGGAACAAAATGAAGGCAGTTCCTATTTGCCAGACACTGCGGCCTGAAGGATTTTCCTGCCAAAAGCAGCTTTGGAAGAAGCATAAATATCAAAATTATAAAATTTAGAAAATATATGGAGAGAAGACCAAGTTGCCGCCTTGCAAAGCTGTTCCAAAAAGGCATAATTTTGAAAAGCCTGAAGTAGATACAGACCTAGTAGAATGAGTAGTTATTGTTTTTGGAGGTGGTTTTTCCACAACCAAATGAGCCTTACAAAAAGTCTGCTTCAGCCATGATGCCAGGTCCACAGCTGTAGCCTTTTAACTTTTTCTGGGACCTGAAAAATGGACAAATAATCTAAAACTTTCTAAAATCCTTAGTAGCCTGAAGATAAACATTTTAAGCATTTTAATTTAAATTGTGTAGTAGACACCCCTTAGAGTTAGAAGGATTTAGGCACAGAGAAGGAACAACAATTTCCTGATTAATATTCTCTGAAGAAACTACCTTCAGAAGAAAATCATTTGGTACGGAGGACAGCTTTGTACTGCTGAAAAATTATGAATGGGTTGATGAGAAAACGGAGCTGATAATTCAAAAACTCTTCTAGCGGAAGAAATAGCTAGGAGAAAGAGAATCTTCTATGACAAATAGCTTTAGGTCCAGAGTTTACAATAGTTTAAAGACCTTGCGGAATAGAAAAAAAAAGATTAAAATTCCAAGGAGGAGAAATTAGCCTAATAACAGGGCGAATTCTCACCAAGGCTGCACAAAAGTTTGAACATCAGGCAACTTAGCCACTTTCTTACAAAACAAAACAGATAAGAGGGATATGGCTGCACCTCACTGACAAGGCCCAAAGGAGACCGAAATGATCGTCTGGGGTTCTTGTTTCCCTTGTTCAGAGGAGAATTGTGTGGTACTTCAGGGATGGACTGACCTTATTAGGCAGGATCAGACTGATATGCTTCAGGAAAGTTTTCCTTTGTGAAAAGCACAATTGGGCAAAAAGAAGCAACTCCAAGGTGGAAACCGGGCAATAGAACAAAAAAATGAATTACAAAGAAACTGAATGCATCTCATAAATCAGTGATAATACTATAGTGAAACAGTGTATAGTAAATTATATGTATCGCTAAAATAAAAAAATAAATATATATATATATATATATATATGTACACATAATAAAGAACATGTGAGAAGCGCCACATAAATTCATTTAGATGTTTCAAATAAATAAAGTAATCTTCATGTACATATATGTGTATATACAGATCTTATTTAAATGTACATTTATAATAAACAGACAAATAAATAAATGCTTAAAAAGTATATAAAATATGATACTTAGTCCCAAATGGGTCAATCTTAATCCTCAAATAAAAGAACTTGATCCTCAAATGCTGCTCCTTCTCAGCCTTCTGGTATTTCCTCCCAGGCTCAAAAAGATATGTGTGATGATTTAATCTGTACAACAGAGTAAATGGAGCGCACAAGAAGATCTAAGTGCAGAGTTAAAGTACATTTTATTTCATCACATAAAAAAACATATGTATATGCACTCACAAAGGAACCCTCAAACATTTGAGGTATATAGCAGTCAATGTATATTCTGTCCCTTTAAGAAATACGTCCTGCCCGGATTCACACACAATTCTTTTGCTTGTCAGGCTCCTTTTTTATCAGGCTCCTTAAGTTGGGCTCTTTATATCCCTTGATCGGATAGTGTGATCTGTTTTATGGGCAAATCCTGCACAGTAAATTATGCAAAAGAACAGAGTTCAAACAACCTTAGGAGATCCTGTGAGATCAGAGCATAGCAGACTCATGTAGCCGGCTCAAGTCTGACAGTGCTTCGTTCACATTCACATCTCATTGTGGTAAACAATGGACATGGTCTAACGCGTTTCGCAGGCTCTTTCCTGCTTCGTTAGAGGCTATGCCCATTCCTCCTTCCAATCTCTCCTTTGACGGAAACACTGGTCCCTCCTCCGAAACTTTCATTGGTAGTCCGTAGGTTGGTGTGCGTTAATGGGAGTGTTACATCTTTTACAGTCCAATCAAAATGTCCATATTGTATACCTGTACATAGGGGCTTCTAAGCTTCGTAGAACCAGCATCCCTATTGATTATCCAAACCTAATAACGATGTATAAACGAAATACATGAGAGAAACAAACAAATAGGTGCAAATAATCATTATATGTATAAAAAAAATTCACAGATAAAATATTTATAAACATATAAAACCTTGATAAAAAATGCTATAGTTTAAAAAATGCTATAGTCTCAAAAGTATATAAGTGTACACATATAATATACAACATCTTTATATTTTAAAACTCCCACATATCACTAACACATGACTTTATTCATTACCAACTTATATCTAAAGGCTGATTTTAAAATAAAAATCTTTGATATACAAATTGTGTGTTCTATTTAATCTTATGTGTGTATAACATTACGGTTGTTACAGATAAAAAATATATCGAGTAATATGTGCTTCTAATTGAGATATCTATACATATAATTGCATAAAAGGTTTTCAAGTACTTTTAGATGTTTTCAAAAAGTTTATGAACGCTGGAGAAATCTGTATACATACACTCTTAGTGTCTTAAACTAATGTCAATAGAAAGATAATTTCTTAAAGAAGAGTATATGAATATATATGTCTACATAAACCTATTTACATTATTAGGTCATCCACTTCTATTATGTTCAGAAACAAGATTCATTATAGTTCTATATTTACTAAATGGATTAATGTCTATGTCAACAGTTTTAAACATCCAAAAAAGCTGCCAAATCTATATCATGGTTAAGACCCCCCCCGGACCCATAGTACCCAATCTATGGATCTAGAAGGTTTCCCGCTGTCTGAGCTGAAGGAGGCGATTACCCCCCCTCACAGCTCTTTTTACATGTTCAATACCTAGTATACTTATATCTGTGCTGAATGTGCTGAAACTCCATGGGTTTCTAGACCTGACTCTATATTTCTCAGGTGTTCGCCAAATCTTGTCTTAACGGGGCGTTTTGTACGCCCTATATAGATTTTGTCACACAGACACCTGAGAAGATAGACGACATAATTTGTCTTACAGTTCATCAGTCCCTTAATTTTAAATTGTCTATCTTCTCTGGTTATACCAAAATGTTGGTTCTGTGTATCCATATGGGTACAGCACGTACACCCTTTCCTTCCACATCTGAAAAAACCTTGTGCTTTTCTTTCTAGCCAGTTTACTGTTTTATTCTGTTTCAGCATACTAGGACTAATCCTATTTTTTATATTGGTGTTTCTTTTGAAAATCACCTGTCCTCTTTCACTAAGTGTGTCCTTTAGGATAGGGTCTTGCATCAAGATAGGCCAGTATTTTCTAATTGCCTTCTCTATCTCCTTTGATGCTCTATTGTATTTTGTTACCAGTTGGATATTTTGTTTCTTAGGATTTTCTCTATTAATAAATTTTCTTGATATCCCTTAGCTAAGAATCTATTAGTAATTGTTCCTGCCTCTTTCAGAAAGTCTTCACGTTTAGTACAATTACGTTTAGCTCTCTGAAACTAACCTAAGGGGATGTTTATCTTCCATTTTGTATGGTGCCCACTCTTGGCATGTAGGAACCCATTGGTATCAGTAGGTTTCCTAAAGAGGTTTGTGTATACTCCACCTCCTTCTTGTACTATTTCTAAATCCAGAAAAGTGACCTGTTTGATATTGTGTTCCACTGTAAAGCTCAGATTCAGCATAGTTCTATTAGTATATTTGACAAACTCTCCTAATTCTTCTGTTGTCCCTTGCCAGACCAGGAGTATATCATCTATATACCGATACCAATGTTTGATCTGACTTCTAAACGGATTTTCCATATTGAAGATAAATAGATTCTCCCACCAACCCATATAGAGGTTTGCAAAATTGGGGGCGAAATAGTTGTTTGTTAGAATAAATTCCTTCGCATTTTCCAAG
This sequence comes from Bombina bombina, assembly GCF_027579735.1. NCBI lineage: Eukaryota > Metazoa > Chordata > Amphibia > Anura > Bombinatoridae > Bombina > Bombina bombina. The sequence goes on along the minus strand of NC_069506.1, from coordinate 185,630,530 downwards.
AATTCATTAATGTTTTTCATTAATGTATCCACATTTCTCTGAAAAATATTTCACTGCTGTGATACCTAAGGAGTGTGGTATTAATGTGTATAAAGAGCACACATCCATAGTTACCCAAATATAGTAAGGGTACCATTGGTTTGAGTATTTGATCAATATATTCGGATAACTTGGTGGTTAGTCCCCCTATGCTCGACACTATTGGCCTACCTAGGGGATTATTTATCCCCTTATGAATTTTGGGTAGGTGATAGAATATCGGTAGCACGGGGTCCTCCCCCACCAAGTAATTCAATTCCGAGTTAGTTAAGACTAAGTTTGTTTTGCCTTCATTAATCAGATCTAAGTACTCTTTTAGAAACTTTAGTGGGATTCATATTTAATACACAATATGTCTAAGTGTCACCTAGTAATCTGTATGCCTCCTGGATGTATTCTTTCCGATCCTACACCACAATACATCCACCTTTGTCGGCATTCCGGATTATTAGGTCTTTATTATCACTTAGATTCTTTAGGGCTGTTTTTTCCACTCTAGAAAGATTTCCATGAATTTATTCATTTCTATCTTTGGTGCTATTTTTGATTCTATCTTTCGCACAAATTTCTCTAACCTCTTTTTCCAAAAGGGTTTCAAACACCGCTATACAATTTCCCTTTGATTGAACCGGGTAAAAAATAGATTTTTTCTTTAAAGTACTATGATTCATTGGTATATTTTTAGCTTCCTCTTCCAATTCTTGGAGTATATTTACCAGATTAATGTCTGTATTTAGATCTCCCTCATTCTCCTCTAATTCTAAACTCCCTAGCATACTCCTAGATTTGTCCAGATTTACTATCGCTCCTCCAGAACCTAGTGCATTCTCTTTTAATTTAAGAGATCCTGTGAGATCAGAGCATAGCAGACTCATGTAGCCGGCTCAAGTCTGACAGTGCTTCGTTCACATTCACATCTCATTGTGGTAAACAATGGACATGGTCTAACGCGTTTCGCAGGCTCTTTCCTGCTTCGTTAGAGGCTATGCCCATTCCTCCTTCCAATCTCTCCTTTGACGGAAACACTGGTCCCTCCTCCGAAACTTTCATTGGTAGTCCGTAGGTGGGTGTGCGTCAATGGGAGTGTTACATCTTTTACAGTCCAATCAAAATGTCCATATTGTATACCTGTACATAGGGGCTTCTAAGCTTCGTAGAACCAGCATCCCTATTGATTATCCAAACCTAATAACGATGTATAAACGAAATACATGAGAGAAACAAACAAATAGGTGCAAATAATCATTATATGTATAAAAAAAATTCACAGATAAAATATTTATAAACATATAAAACCTTGATAAAAAATGCTATAGTTTAAAAAATGCTATAGTCTCAAAAGTATATAAGTGTACACATATAATATACAACATCTTTATATTTTAAAACTCCCAAATATCACTAACACATGACTTTATTCATTACCAACTTATATCTAAAGGCTGATTTTAAAATAAAAATCTTTGATATACAAATTGTGTGTTCTATTTAATCTTATGTGTGTATAACATTACGGTTGTTACAGATAAAAAATATATCGAGTAATATGTGCTTCTAATTGAGATATCTATACATATAATTGCATAAAAGGTTTTCAAGTACTTTTAGATGTTTTCAAAAAGTTTATGAACGCTGGAGAAATCTGTATACATACACTCTTAGTGTCTTAAACTAATGTCAATAGAAAGATCATTTCTTAAAGAAGAGTATATGAATATATATGTCTACATAAACCTATTTACATTATTAGGTCATCCACTTCTATTATGTTCAGAAACAAGATTCATTATAGTTCTATATTTACTAAATGGATTAATGTCTATGTCAACAGTTTTAAACATCCAAAAAAGCTGCCAAATCTATATCATGGTTAAGACCCCCCCGGACCCATAGTACCCAATCTATGGATCTAGAAGGTTTCCCGCTGTCTGAGCTGAAGGAGGCGATTACCCCCCCTCACAGCTCTTTTTACATGTTCAATACCTAGTATACTTATATCTGTGCTGAATGTGCTGAAACTCCATGGGTTTCTAGACCTGACTCTATATTTCTCAGGTGTTCGCCAAATCTTGTCTTAACGGGGCGTTTTGTACGCCCTATATAGATTTTGTCACACAGACACCTGAGAAGATAGACGACATAATTTGTCTTACAGTTCATCAGTCCCTTAATTTTAAATTGTCTATCTTCTCTGGTTATACCAAAATGTTGGTTCTGTGTATCCATATGGGTACAGCACGTACACCCTTTCCTTCCACATCTGAAAAAACCTTGTGCTTTTCTTTCTAGCCAGTTTACTGTTTTATTCTGTTTCAGCATACTAGGACTAATCCTATTTTTTATATTGGTGTTTCTTTTGAAAATCACCTGTCCTCTTTCACTAAGTGTGTCCTTTAGGATAGGGTCTTGCATCAAGATAGGCCAGTATTTTCTAATTGCCTTCTCTATCTCCTTTGATGCTCTATTGTATTTTGTTACCAGTTGGATATTTTGTTTCTTAGGATTTTCTCTATTAATAAATTTTCTTGATATCCCTTAGCTAAGAATCTATTAGTAATTGTTCCTGCCTCTTTCAGAAAGTCTTCACGTTTAGTACAATTACGTTTAGCTCTCTGAAACTAACCTAAGGGGATGTTTATCTTCCATTTTGTATGGTGCCCACTCTTGGCATGTAGGAACCCATTGGTATCAGTAGGTTTCCTAAAGAGGTTTGTGTATACTCCACCTCCTTCTTGTACTATTTCTAAATCCAGAAAAGTGACCTTTTTGATATTGTGTTCCACTGTAAAGCTCAGATTCAGCATATTTCTATTAGTATATTTGACAAACTCTCCTAATTCTTCTGTTGTCCCTTGCCAGACCAGGAGTATATCATCTATATACCGATACCAATGTTTGATCTGACTTCTAAACGGATTTTCCATATTGAAGATAAATAGATTCTCCCACCAACCCATATAGAGGTTTGCAAAATTGGGGGCGAAATAGTTGTTTGTTAGAATAAATTCCTTCGCATTTTCCAAGAATTCATTAATGTTTTTCATTACTGTATCCACATTTCTCTGAAAAATATTTCACTGCTGTGATACCTAAGGAGTGTGGTATTAATGTGTATAAAGAGCACACATCCATAGTTACCCAAATATAGTAAGGGTACCATTGGTTTGAGTATTTGATCAATATATTCGGATAACTTGGTGGTTAGTCCCCCTATGCTCGACACTATTGGCCTACCTAGGGGATTATTTATCCCCTTATGAATTTTGGGTAGGTGATAGAATATCGGTAGCACGGGGTCCTCCCCCACCAAGTAATTCAATTCCGAGTTAGTTAAGACTAAGTTTGTTTTGCCTTCATTAATCAGATCTAAGTACTCTTTTAGAAACTTTAGTGGGATTCATATTTAATACACAATATGTCTAAGTGTCACCTAGTAATCTGTATGCCTCCTGGATGTATTCTTTCCGATCCTCCACCACAATACATCCACCTTTGTCGGCATTCCGGATTATTAGGTCTTTATTATCACTTAGATTCTTTAGGGCTGTTTTTTCCACTCTAGAAAGATTTCCATGAATTTATTCATTTCTATCTTTGGTGCTATTTTTGATTCTATCCTTCGCACAAATTTCTCTAACCTCTTTTTCCAAAAGGGTTTCAAACACCGCTATACAATTTCCCTTTGATTGAACCGGGTAAAAAATAGATTTTTTCTTTAAAGTACTATGATTCATTGGTATATTTTTAGCTTCCTCTTCCAATTCTTGGAGTATATTTACCAGATTAATGTCTGTATTTAGATCTCCCTCATTCTCCTCTAATTCTAAACTCCCTAGCATACTCCTAGATTTGTCCAGATTTACTATCGCTCCTCCAGAACCTAGTGCATTCTCTTTTAATTTAAAATGTCTGGCCAAAGAAAGCTTTCTAACCATTTTTTTTACATTTATATATAGTTCGAAGTCATTTGGATTACTTTTGGTCTTGCCCCTAAATCCACTCTATGATGTATTTCCAGATTATTAGCTGAGGAAAACCTCCTTTCTCTATATGGTGTTTTGTTTTTATGGTGTTGATCTTCACCTCTCTCATATGTATTTGTAAAATTCCCTTTATTGATACCTGTAAACCCTTTGTTTGTGTGTTGTCCTCGCTTCTCATTATTTTTACCTATTTTATATTTGGGTTGGCCATTTATATGATATTTTCTCTGCTCATACCCTCCTTTTGTATTAGGGGTTCCTGCAGTGTCACTTTTCCTTTCACTTTCATTATTTTCTACTGACTCTTGTTCTCTAGCATTCATATTCCCATATAGGGCATTATAAAGTTTATTTTTTTTATTTTTTATAATATCAGATCCAAAGTGTTTTAAAGCTGTCCTATTTCTGTTATCCGGTTCTTTATATAGGAAATCTTCATTATATTCATGTAAAACACTTTCAATCTGAGTGATCTCATTAGTTAATTTCTCTACTTTTTTATGCCTGTATCTCTTGAGGATTGAAATAAATTTTCTTGAGCATTCATCCATAGCTTCTTCCCATTCACTATGGAATTCTACCTCATCAAGCTCAAAAATACATGTTTTCTGTAATTTTAATCCTTTAGGAATAATTCCATACATTTCAAAGTTTTCTAGTGTAATCAGGTCATACCAGCAATTAATTTGTGACCTACATAGTTTTTCTAATCTGCGAAACAAGATTTTAGGATCTTTCTCCTCATCACCCAAATTAATTGTAGTCATTAATAAGCGACTCCTGGTGGATGGATCAAAATAATTCCCAAAATTATGAGAAGTGGCCATAATTAACGTATGGTGATCAGACCAAATTTATAGTCTCTCTATTTACACTTATTTTCAATTTATTTTCAATAAAAGATCTTAAAAAATACGGTATACTAATCCTCTATGGAATAGTATTTCTTTATAGTTAGCAAATCCTAATGTAAATACAACCGTCTCATATGTATGTGTCTCTATAAGAAATCACTGTGATATATGACCACACTCCTTAGGTATCACAGCAGTGAAATATTTGGATGTGGATACATTAATGAAAAACAAATTGAATTATTGGAAAATGCAATAGAATTTATTCTAACAAAAAACTATTTCTTTTTTGAAGGAAAATATTTCCTCCAAACCAGAGGTACTGCTATGGGAATGAAATTCGCCCCCAATTTTGCAAACCTCTATATGGGTTGGTGGGAGGATCTATATTTTTTTATCGGTAACAACTGTAATGTTATACACACATAAGATTAAATATAACACACAATCTGTATATCAAAGATTTTTATTTTAAAATCAGACTTTAGATATAAGTTGTTAATGAATCAAGTCATGTGTTAGTGATATGTGGGAGTTTTAAAATATAAAGATATTGTATATTATATGTGTACACTTATATACTTTTGAGACTATAGCATTTTTTATCAAGGTTTTATATGTTTATAAATATTTTATCCGTGAATTATTTTTTTTATACATATAATGATTATTTGCACCTATTTGTTCGTTTCTCTCATGTATTTAGTTTATACATCGTTATTAGGTTTGGATAACCAATAGGGATGCTGGTTCTACGGAGCTTAGAAGCTCCTATGTACAAGTATACTCTAATGAATATGTTAATAAATTTTAGAAAGTAAAACAACACGGACATTTTGATTGGAGTGTAAAGGATGTAACATTCCCATTGACGCACACCCACCTATGGACTACCAATAAAAGTTTCGGAGGAGGGACCAGTGTTTCAGTCAAAGGAGAGATTAGAAGGAGGAATGGGCATAGCGTCTGACGAAGTGGGAAGGAGCACGAGAAATGCGTTAGGCCACGCCCATTGTTTACCACGAGGAGACGTGAATGTGAACGAAGCACTGTCAGACTTGAGCCAGCTACATGAGTCTGCTATGCTCTGATCTCACAGGATCTCCTAAGGTTGTTTGAACTCTGTTCCTTTGCATAATTTACTGTGCAGGATTTGCCCAGAAAACAGATCACACTATCCGATCAAGGGATATAAAGAGCCCAACTTAAGGAGCCTGATAAAAAAGGAGCCTGACAAGCAAAATGATTGTGTGTGAATCCGGGCAGGACTTTTTCTTAAAGGGACAGAATATACATTGACTGGGTTCCTTTGTGAGTGCATATACATTTGTTTTTTATGTGACTAAATAAAATGTACTTTTAACTCTGCACTTAGATCTTCTTGTGCGCTCCATTTACTCTGTTATACAGATTAAATCATCACACATATACAGTATATATACATGCAGAACTTCCATAAGATTATGTAGATATGATAGATTGTTTTAAAGTCACCAATGTCGCAAATGACAAATGGCAAGAACCGGGGAAATAAAGGGTGGAGATCCAAACAGAGTCCTCAAGGTATCAGACATATGTACAGTGTCTCTAAGCAGCTGCTAGCTTCTCCAAACTCCAACAGGACAGGAGACAAAAAGACTAAAATAGCAAAGAAGAACAAGAGAAGGTGACACAATGATGCAATATCATTCGGGTGTATGAGAGGTATATGTAAGAGTAATCACATTATACTCACAAACTCCAAAGCACTTAAAAAGTGCCAGATGGGCTTACTGAACTATCACAAGCTGTTCAGAAAGCTCTCACAGGCGTGTCTGCTACTGTTGTCTCTCAGAAAGGAATTCAACCACAAGCACAGGTGTATCTGGATTAGGTACAGCAAGCTGCTCACACACAGTTAGGGATCAAGATATCATCAGATGCCAGATAGCATTGGTCAGCATTAAAAAGGCGTGTCTAAATTCAATAGACTTTATTAAAAGTTTAAAACATTCAATAAGTCACAACGCGTTTCCCAGTGTACACATGGACTGCTTTCTCAGGTGAATAAAAAACAATAAATGGCACAACATTTAAAACCCCCACAGGGGATTCTGATTGGATCGATTTTGATTGCACCTACTCATTTACCTGAAAGGCTGAGGTGACGTATTAGTCAAACCCCTATACAAACAGCTGTGATATTACTCTGTTTAGTAAGTGCCCTCTTAGCTATATAAATATAAATACTAAAACAAATGAAATCACAATAATGTTATTATATATCTATATGCCGTATACAACAGCTGTAAAAAAATAAATATATATATATATATATATGTGTAAATATATCAGTGAAGACCAAAATCGATCTAAAAAAACATAGTAATAAAAATACATATAAACATAAAAAATATGTATATATAAATATATGCAAATAATATTAAACAAATGCTAATAGGTACATAACGCATACAAGAAACAAATATGATCATAAATAGAGCACCATATCGTGACGGATCGAGAGAACTAAAAACGTACATACATAGTTGCACATGTTCCAAAAGGGGATCAATTAATATGTAATACATTTACTTAAATATGCACTCTAAATATGATCTATCTAAAAGGAATGTACAGTATTAAAAAAATAGTCTGACCCAGATCAGCCTCTTAGTTAAAAGCTGCCATATATATTTGTTGAGACCAAAGGGACTTAAAGTTTTCAACTTCTAAATCCAGTACGTTTGCCTTTGGCGTAAATGTATTAACCTATTGGAACCCCAACACTTGCGAATATGATCACTAGGAAAAATCCTAAATATATCAGATCTACTTTGATGTTTACAGGCACTGTGTCTAGGGACACTATGATTGGGGAGGGGTTCCTTTAGATTCCTCAAATGTTCTCATCTTTTTTTTTTTTTTTATAAATTCTTTTTATTGAAGACAGTTCAGGTATATGACATGTAAACAGTTACATACAAATAATTTGAAATTGTACAGGGTCTAAATTTACAACAGCATGTGGTACATAACAAATGAGAATATTGCACTATGAGCATTACTGGTTAGCTTCATAATTATATTACCGAGGATTTTTCACTGTCTGCCCCCCCAAACTCTCTAATTTTAAACTTAATTAAACTAAACTAAACCTAAATCAATCTAACAAAAAGTAAAACAAAACATAAACAAACAAACAAACAAACAAACAAACAAACAGAACATAAGTACCAAGATCCCCTCTGAATGGAGTAGTAATTTTACATAAAAGCAGAGAGATGGGACACCTTAAATTTAAGAGATTGCTATATATATATTTAATGATGGGCAAGTCTGTTAGCTACTCCCGAATGCTGTTGGCATGATTAGCGAGGTAGTTAGTGTGAGAAAGCAGATGATCAAGCATTTCTAATACTGTGTATCAGTTAGTGTATTCCTTGCTGGAATTTATAAGTTAAGCTTTTGATGGAAAACCATTAGTTATATCAGTAATAAAATAAAGATTATATGGCTATAGAAAGTGTTTAGCACATGGAGGCAGTTAGAGGGCATCAACATCACATGTATTGTGTTGGTATGTTGTGCATTACAACGGACAAACCTTTTTTTTTTTTAAATACTATGATTCAAGTTGTGAGCAAGCGGAGTACGGCAGAACAAACATGTGGACCATCCAACATTGTAAAATGACCCATACACAAATATAGATAACATTTCTTAGTTGATTGCAAAACCTACCACAACCCCATGTCCAACTAGGTGTTTCAGATGGATTCTTGACTACACAGCAGAGTACCTTATACTTATATAGCGAGAACTACATGCAACTTTTTAAACTGTCCAGCCACCACATGCAATGCTCATAGGTGACCCGTAAACAGAGATTGCTCCACAATGCCTTTTTAAAATTCAAATATGAAAATGGAGCAGGGTAGTGAAATACATGCAGAGCCAAAAAGAGCAGAATTAAAATATTATGATGCATAGACAACAAACGTGTTCAAACGTAACTTCAGAATGGTATACTGATGTATATAGTTTCCACTAATAGTCTCTCCTGCATGGAGGCACCGTTGTGTATGAAAGTACTTGCCATAAAGTGTGGTCCTTCTATTTATGCGGCTTCTTATTTCCTGCAGGGCCCTGGCTGCATATGAAGTTTCACTCACAGTCTAGCCAATTCCCATACGCTCACTGTATTGTGCAGGGATTAGTATAAGATAGACCTGTAGCACCAAACAAAGAGTGTCCCCCCTAAACTTCTGCACAAAGGATAATGTAATTCCCCTAGGCCGTGATTTCCTGGTAGTATGCCACAGATCAGCCTGGTTCAAACATGAAGGGAGAAGGACAAAGTCCACATCTGGAATTGCACGCAGAGAGTGCCAACAAGATTGGTCAGTATCTGTTTTTTCCAAATCCTGGTCATGCAAGGTAAGGGCTGGGTCTCCTTTCTTTTCCATAGCAGTATCGTTTGAGTGTTTCTTTCCGTTATGTACGCGCATCATTTGAGAAGTTTCTTCCAGTGCAGTTGCAGTCCGCTCAGTATAATACCGCACAGGGCCGAGTTTCTCCACAGGATCCTGAGAGTAGTGTCTGAGTGTGATTTTCGCTCTTGCTGTGATGGCATTGTCACAAGAAGTAACCATGGGGAGGGTCGCTCAATAGGAACCAGGGTGGCCATAGCTGATCTCGGTCAGGTAATAAGCTTCGTCCTTGACGAGTAAACTCTGTGTCGACTCCACAATCTCGACACTAGAAACTGGTCCCTTGGTGGTTCGGGCTTCCCGTATTAAGTTCTCCAGCGATTGTTGTAGCCCATTGAATAACGGTAAAAGTAGTGCAGTTATGTCATTTAGACTGTGCGCCATCTTGTCTATATGCTGCGTTACAGGTTGAAAGCCCAACGGCTTCAAAATTGTTAATTGACTCCACGGTGGCCAGAAGATGAAATATCTGATCCACAAAAGTTTCCGGGCACCTAAGCTAGCAAAGAAGATTACATGGCAAAACGTGTAGCCACATATATGCTCAGAAAAGCAGGAAATTTACTTGGAGCTCTGTAATTCAGTGGCCATCTTACAACGCCGCCAACTGGAAGTCTGGAGATATTTTTTATTTCATCCCCTCATCTTTTTTTGATGGGTCTACAGGTCCTCCCCACATACTGTATCCCACAGATACACTCCAAAATATATACCACAAATGGAGTATCCCATGTAAAGTGTATGGAAATATCAAAAGATACATTAGTAGCAAAAGGTGTGAAAGTGGTCCTAGTTCCAAAAGTATAACAACATAGACCACAATTCACCCTCTTGCATTTATAAAAACCTGCAACACCCAATAGATTAAAGTTTTTGACCTTATTTCTATCTTTGGGCTTATTGCCTACCGGTTTTAATCTACTCATGACTACTTTGCTTGGAGCAACCTTCTTTTCAGGGTAGGTGCTCACCTAAACATACATATAGGACTAGGACCCACTACATCCCTAAAGATCGGGTCACCCCTAATAATATGCCAATATTTGTTAAGGATCTTGCATATATCTCTATAATTGTTGTTAAATTGAGTAATGAACCTATAAATTACCCCCTATTTACAGATAGGCTGCACCTAAATATACGAGGTTAAACGTATACACACGCTTTTTGCATACATATATATATACTGTATATATATAGAATATCACTTTTGATCATACTGTTGTGGGTTTATTTTATTATATTATATATATTTTTCAAAGGTATAATATGCAGAGCAAAGACGAGAGAGTGCAACATCGTCAAGCTCTTTTGAACCATGAACCTATTGAAATAGATGGGATAACAGAACGAGATATTTCTATGACTGAGTTGTTTTATAAGCTAGAAGAAACAGTTAAAAATGAACATCACCATTGGTGGGATGTGGATCCGATACCTTGAAGAAATATAAAAATAAAAAGCAAATCCCAAGGGGCCTACAAATCTTCAAGGTGTGCTCATTAAGCCAAGATGATGCACTTTTGTCAAAGTGTTCATTGAAATTGATTGATCTACTTATAGCTCACAGAGAAGTCCTATTAGAGGGAGTGAGCAAAGAGATTGATGAACTCCAAACTGCCTTAAAAAGTCATGAAAACAATAATGAGTATGCAAAACAGAGTAAAGAGATTCAGGAAAAAACAGACAGCTACAAAAATAAAATCAAACAAACTAAAAATAAGAAGTTAGTTTGTGATGATAAAGATTACCAAGAGGGGAATATTTATGATTATAAAAAGAAAAAGGCCATCAGCAGGGCTAACCAAGAACCTAGTAGAGATGATCCCTCTACAAATGAAAATAAGACTATTAAAATTAGCACTCCTGCAGAGAAAGGATGGACCAAAGTTAGTTATACTAAATCTAAAGATAAAAGAAAAAAATCAAGTCAGGATGGTAAAGTATCAGGATTCACCCAAATTTGCCCAAAATGACCACAAAAAAGAGTTCAGTACTAATTATTCACGTAAATCACAGGATGAGCAAATGGGAGACCGATTATCAACTTGCTTCCATTGAGCCGTAAAAATGGATCCGTAAGCTACCGAAGCAACCGACAGCTAAAAGTAATTTACGGCTCCATTTTAGTACCAGGTTTCCATTGAAATAGCTTCCGCTTTGCGTGCGGTCGCTTTTTTCGTGTAGGTTTAAATTAGTCTTGTGTTAACGCTTCCACCCATGCCGGATTAATAGGTTACTATGGTAACCCGAACTTACACTACACTCGATAGCAAATACAAGTGCGGCGCCGTATATTTCCCCCGTCGCTCGATGTTAAAATAAAATCAAACACCTAACGCATGCACAATATCTACCTCAACCACAACTCCCCCACCCCAATAACTAATGTATTAACCCCTAATCCACCAACCCCAATATCACAAAGTATCTATTTAAACTATTAACCCCTAATCCGCCATGCCCCCATATCGCAATTAACCAAATTAAGCTATTAACCCCTAAACTGCCATGCCCCACAATGCAATCTAGCTATTTAAACTATTAAACCCTAAACCGCCAATAACCCACATCGCAATTACCCTAATAAATCTATTAACCCCTAATCCGCCAATAACCCACATCGCAATTATCTAATCACTAAGCCCCCTAACTGAACACCCCCTAAATTAACCCCATTACATAAATTAAACTAATCCTAAATTACAATTAAAATAAAAAACCTAACATTATTTTAAATATAAAAAAACTAACGGCTAGATTTAGAGTTCTGCGGCCAAAGGGGTGCGTTAGCTACGCGTGCTTTTTTTCCCCCGCACCTTTTAAAAACCGCTGGTATTTAGAGTTCACAGAAGGGCTGCGTTAGGCTCCAAAAAGGGAGCGTACAGGCATATTTACCGCCACTGCAACTCTAAATACCAGTGGTGCTTACGGACGCGGCCAGTTTCAAAAACGTGCACGATTCCCCCATAGGAAACAATGGGGCCGTTTGAGCTGTAAAAAATCTAACACCTGTGTGTTCAGCTCCTAACGCAGCCCCATTGTTTCCTATGAGGAAACACTTCCTAAGTCTGCACCTAACACCCTAACATGTACCCCGAGTCTAAACACCCCTAACCTTACACTTATTAACCCCTAATCTGCCACCCCCGCTATTGCTGACCCCTGCATATTATTATTAACCCCTAATCTGCCGCTCCGTACACCGCCGCAAACTACGTTATCCCTATGTACCCCTAATCTGTTGCCCCTAACACCACCGACCCCTATATTCTATTTATTAACCCCTAATCTGCCGCCCCCAACGTCGCCGCCACCTACCTACAATATTTAACCCCTAATCTGCCGACTGGACCTCACCGCTACTATAATAAAGTTATTAACCCCTAATCCGCCTCACTCCCACCTCAATAACCCTATAATAAATAGTATTAACCCCTAATCTGCCCTCCCTAACTTCACCGACACCTAACTTCAAGTATTAACCCCTAATCTGCCGACCAGACCTCACCGCTACTGTAATACATTTATTAACCCCTAAAGCTAAGTCTAACCCTAACACTAACACCCCCCTAAATTAAAAATAATCTTTATCTAACGAAATAAATTATTTCTTATTAAATAAATTATTCCTATTTAAAGCTAAATACTTACCTGTAAAATAAACCCTAATATAGCTACAATATAAATTATAATTACATTGTAGCTATTTTAGGATTAATATTTATTTTACAGGCAACTTTGTATTTATTTTAACCAGGTACAATAGCTATTAAATAGTTAATAACTATTTAATAGCTACCTAGTTAAAATAATTACAAAATTACCTGTAAAATAAATCCTAACCTAAGTTACAATTAAACCTAACACTACACTATCAATAAATTAATTAAATAAAATACCTACAAATAAATAAAATTAAATAAACTAACTAAAGTACAAAAAATAAAAAAAGAACTAAGTTACAAAAAATAAAAAAATAATTTACAAACATTATTAAAATATTACAACAATTTTAAGCTAATTACACCTACTCTAAGCTCCCTAATAAAATAACAAAGCCCCCCAAAATAAAAAAAATGCCCTACCCTATTCTAAAATCCAAATAGAAAAGCTTTTTTACCTTACCAGCCTTTAAAAGGGCCTTTTGTGGGGCATGCCCCAAAGAATTCTGCTCTTTTGCCTGTAAAAAAAACCATACAATACCCCTCCCCAACATTACAACCCACCACCCACATACCCCTAATCTAACCCAAACCCCCCTTAAATAAACCTAACACTAAGCCCCTGAAGATCTCCCTACCTTATCTTCACCACGCCGGGTATCACCGATCCATCCAGAAGAGGCTCCGAAGTCTTCATCCAAGCCCAAGCAGGGGCTGAAGAGGTCCATCATCGGGCTGAAGAGGTCCATCATCCGGCTGAAGTCTTGATCCAAGCGGGGGCTGAAGAGATCCATCATCTGGATGAAGTCTTGATCCAAGCGGGGGCTGAAGAGATCCATCATCCGGCTGAAGTCTTCTATCAAGCGGCATCTTCAATCCTCTTTCTTCCGGATCCATCTTCATCCCGCCGACGTGGAACATCCATCCTGGCCGAAGACTTCCCGACGAATGATGGTTCCTTTAAGGGACGTCATCCAAGATGGCGTCCCTCAAATTCTGATTGGCTGATAGGATTCTATCAGCCAATCGGAATTAAGGTAGGAAAATTCTGATTGGTTGATGGAATCAGCCAATCAGATTCAAGTTCAATCCGATTGGCTGATCCAATCAGCCAATCAGATTGAGCTCGCATTCTATTGGCTGATCAGAACAGCCAATAGAATGCGAGCTCAATCTGATTGGCTGATTGGATCAGCCAATCGGATTGAACTTGAATCTGATTGGCTGATTCCATCAGCCAATCAGAATTTTCCTACCTTAATTCCGATTGGCTGATAGAATCCTATCAGCCAATCAGAATTCGAGGGACGCCATATTGGATGACGTCCCTTAAAGGAACCGTCATTCGTCGGGAAGTCGTCGGCCAGGATGGATGTTCCACGTTGGCGGGATGAAGATGGATCCAGAAGAAAGAAGATTGAAGATGCCGCTTGATAGAAGACTTCATTCAGCCGGATGATGGATCTCTTCATCCCCGCTTGGATCAAGACTTCATCCGGATGATGGATCTCTTCAGCCCCCGCTTGGATCAAGACTTCAGCCGGATGATGGACCTCTTCAGCCCGATGATGGACCTCTTCAGCCCGATGATGGACCTCTTCAGCCCCCGCTTGGGCTTGGATGAAGACTTCGGAGCCTCTTCTGGACGGATCGGTGATACCCGGCGTGGTGAAGATAAGGTAGGGAGATCTTCAGGGGCTTAGTGTTAGGTTTATTTAAGGGGGGTTTTGGTTAGATTAGGGGTATGTGGGTGGTGGGTTGTAATGTTGGGGGGGTATTGTATGTTTTTTTTTACAGGCAAAAGAGCAGAATTCTTCGGGGCATGCCCCACAAAAGGCCCTTTTAAGGGCTGGTAAGGTAAAAGAGCTTTTCTATTTGTATTTTAGAATAGGGTAGGGCATTTTTTTATTTTGGGGGGCTTTGTTATTTTATTAGGGGGTTTAGAGTAGGTGTAATTAGCTTAAAATTGTTGTAATATTTTTATAATGTTTGTAAATTATTTTTTTATTTTTTGTAACTTAGTTCTTTTTTTATTTTTTGTACTTTAGTTAGTTTATTTAATTGTATTTATTTGTAGGTATTTGTATGTAATTAATTTATTGATAGTGTAGTGTTAGGTTTAATTGTAGATAATTGTAGGTATTTTATTTAATTAATTTATTGATAGTGTAGTGTTAGGTTTAATTGTAACTAAGGTTAGGATTTATTTTACAGGTAATTTTGTAATTATTTTAACAAGGTAGCTATTAAATAGTTATTAACTATTTAATAGCTATTGTACCTGGTTAAAATAAATACAAAGTTGCCTGTAAAATAAATATTAATCCTAAAATAGCTACAATATAATTATAATTTATATTGTAGCTATATTAGGGTTTATTTTACAGGCAAGTATTTAGCTTTAAATAAGAATAATTTATTTAATAAGAAATAATTTATTTTGTTAGATAAAAATTATATTTAACTTAGGGGGGTGTTAGTGTTAGGTTTAGACTTAGCTTTAGGGGTTAATAAATGTATTACAGTAGCGGTGAGGTCTGGTCGGCAGATTAGGGGTTAATACTTGAAGTTAGCTGTCGGTGATGTTAGGGAGGGCAGATTAGGGGTTAATACTATTTATTATAGGGTTATTGAGGCTGGAGTGAGGCGGATTAGGGGTTAATAACTTTATTATAGTAGCGGTGAGGTCCGGTCGGCAGATTAGGGGTTAATAATTGTAGGTAGGTGGCGGAGACATTGGGGGCAGCAGATTAGGGGTTAATAAATATAATATAGGGGTCAGCGGTGTTAGGAGCAGCAGATTAGGGGTACATAGAGATAACATAATTTATGCTTACCTGATAAATTTATTTCTCTTGTAGTGTATTCAGTCCACGGGTCATCCATTACTTATGGGATATATTCCCTCCCCAACAGGAAGTTGCAAGAGGATCACCCAAGCAGAGCTGCTATATAGCTCCTCCCCTCCACGTCATATCCAGTCATTCGACCGAAACAAGACAAGAAAGGAGAAACCATAGGGTGCAGTGGTGACTGGAGTTTAATCAAAATTTAGATCTGCCTTAAAAAGACAGGGCGGGCCGTGGACTGAATACACTACAAGAGAAATAAATTTATCAGGTAAGCATAAATTATGTTTTCTCTTGTTAAGTGTATTCAGTCCACGGGTCATCCATTACTTATGGGATACCAATACCAAAGCTAAAGTACACGGATGATGGGAGGGACAAGGCAGGAACTCAAACGGAAGGAACCACTGCCTGTAGAACCTTTCTCCCAAAAACAGCCTCCGAAGAAGCAAAAGTGTAAAATTTGTAAAATTTTGAAAAGGTGTGAAGCGAAGACCAAGTCGCAGCCTTGCAAATCTGTTCAACAGAGGCCTCATTCTTAAAGGCCCAGGTGGAAGCCATAGCTCTAGTGGAATGAGCTGTAATTTTTTCAGGGGGCTGCTGTCCAGCAGTCTCATAGGCTAAACGTATTATGCTACGAAGCCAAAAGGAGAGAGAGGTAGCCGAAGCTTTTTGACCTCTCCTCTGACTAGAGTAAACGACAAACATGGAAGAAGTTTGACGAAAATCTTTAGTTGCCTGTAAATAGAACTTCAGGGCACGGACTACGTCCAGATTATGCAAAAGTCGTTCCTTCTTTGAAGAAGGGTTAGGACATAATGATGGAACAACAATCTCTTGATTGATATTCCTGTTAGAAACTACCTTAGGTAAGAACCCAGGTTTAGTACGCAGAACTACCTTGTCTGAATGGAAAATCAGATAAGGAGAATCACAATGTAAGGCAGATAACTCAGAGACTCTTCGAGCCGAGGAAATAGCCATCAAAAACAGAACTTTCCAAGATAACAGCTTAATATCAATGGAATGAAGGGGTTCAAACGGAACACCTTGAAGAACTTTAAGAACTAAGTTTAAGCTCCACGGCGGAGCAACGGTCTTAAACACAGGCTTAATCCTAGCCAAAGCCTGACAAAAAGCCTGAACGTCTGGAACTTCCGCCAGACGTTTGTGTAAAAGAATAGACAGAGCAGAAATCTGTCCCTTTAACGAACTAGCAGATAAGCCATTGTCTAAACCCTCTTGTAGAAAAGACAATATCCTAGGAATCCTAACCTTACTCCATGAGTAACTCTTGGATTCGCACCAATATAAATATTTACGCCATATCTTATGGTAAATTTTTCTGGTAACAGGTTTCCGAGCCTGTATTAAGGTATCAATAACCGACTCCGAGAAGCCACGCTTTGATAGAATCAAGCGTTCAATCTCCATGCAGTCAGCCTCAGAGAAATTAGATTTGGATGGTTGAAAGGACCCTGAATTAGAAGGTCCTGCCTCAGAGGTAGAGACCATGGTGGACAGGACGACATGGCCATGCAGGCGCTATCATAATCACAGATGCTCTCTCCTGTTTGATCTTGGCAATCAGTCGAGGAAGCAGCGAAATGGTGGAAACACATAAGCCATGTTGAAAACCCAATGGGCTGCTAGAGCATCTATCAGCGCCGCTCCCGGGTCCCTGGACCTGGATCTGTAACAAGGAAGTTTGGCGTTCTGGCGAGACGCCATGAGATCCAGTTCTGGTTTGCCCCAACGATGAATCAGTTGAGCGAAGACCTCCGGATGAAGTTCCCACTCCCCCGGATGAAAAGTCTGGCGACTTAGAAAGTCCGCCTCCCAGTTCTCCACGCCTCTGATATAGATCGCTGACTGGTGGCAAGAGTGGGACTCTGCCCAGCGAATTATCTTTGAGACTTCCAGCATCGCTAGGGAACTCCTGGTTCCCCCTTGATGGTTGATGTAAGCCACAGTCGTGATGTTGTCCGACTGAAATCTGATGAACCTCAGTGTTGCTAACTGAGGCCAAGCTAGAAGAGCATTGAATATTGCTCTTAACTCCAGAATATTTATTGGGAGGAGTTTCTCCTCCTGAGTCCACGATCCCTGAGCCTTCAGGGAGTTCCAGACTGCGCCCCAACCTAGAAGGCTGGAATCTGTTGTTACAATCGTCCAATCTGGCCTGCGAAAGGTCATCCCTTTGGACAGATGGAGCCGAGAAAGCCACCAGAGAAGAGAATCCCTGGTCTCTTGATCCAGATTTAGTAGAGGGGACAAATCTGAGTAATCCCCATTCCACTGCCTTAGCATGCATAATTGCAGCGGTCTGAGATGCAGGCGCGCAAATGGTACTATGTCCATTGCCGCTACCATTAAGCCGATTACGTCCATGCACTGAGCTACTGACGGGTGTGGAATGGAATGAAGGGCACGGCAAGCATTTAGAAGTTTTGATAACCTGGACTCCGTCAGGTAAATTTTCATCTCTATAGAATCTATAAGAGTCCCTAGGAAGGGAACCCTTGTGAGTGGTAATAGAGAACTCTTTTCCACGTTCACCTTCCACCCATGTGACCTCAGAAATGCCAGAACTATCTCTGTATGAGACTTGGCAATTTGAAAACTTGACGCTTGTATCAGAATGTCGTCTAGGTACGGAGCCACCGCTATGCCTCGCGGTCTTAGCACCGCCAGAAGTGAGCCCAGAACCTTTGAAAAAATTATCGGGGCCGTAGCTAACCCGAAGGGCAGAGCTACAAACTGGTAATGCCTGTCTAGAAAGGCAAATCTTAGGTACCGATAATGATCTCTGTGAATCGGTATGTGAAGGTAAGCATCCTTTAAGTCCACTGTGGTCATATACTGACCCTCTTGGATCATGGGTAGGATGGTTCGAATAGTTTCCATTTTGAATGATGGAACTTTTAGGAATTTGTTTAAGATTTTTAGGTCCAAGATTGGTCTGAAGGTTCCCTCTTTCTTGGGAACCACAAACAGATTTGAGTAAAATCCTTGCCCTTGTTCCGTCCGCGGAACTGGGTGGATCACCCCCATTAGTAAGAGGTCTTGTACACAGCGTAGAAACGCCTCTTTCTTTATTTGGTTTGCTGATAACCTTGAAAGATGAAATCTCCCTTGTGGAGGAGAAGCTTTGAAGTCCAGAAGATATCCCTGAGATATGATCTCCAACGCCCAGGGATCCTGGACATCTCTTGCCCAAGCCTGGGCGAAGAGAGAAAGTCTGCCCCCCACTAGATCCGTTTCCGGATAGGGGGCCCTCTCTTCATGCTGTCTTAGGGGCAGAAGTAGGTTTTCTGGCCTGCTTGCCCTTGTTCCAGGACTGGTTAGTTTTCCAGCCCTGTCTGTAACGAGCAACAGTTCCTTCCTGTTTTGGAGCGGAGGAAGTTGATGCTGCTCCTGCCTTGAGGTTACGAAAGGCACGAAAATTAGACTGTTTGGCCTTTGATTTGGCCCTGTCCTGAGGAAGAGTATGACCCTTACCTCCAGTAATGTCAGCAATAATTTCTTTCAAGCCGGGCCCGAAATAAGGTCTGCCCTTTGAAAGGAATATTAAGCAATTTAGATTTTGAAGTCACGTCAGCTGACCAGGATTTAAGCCATAGCGCTCTACGCGCCTGGATGGCGAATCCGGAGTTCTTAGCCGTCAGTTTGGTTAAATGTACAACGGCATCAGAAACAAATGCATTAGCTAGCTTAAGGGCTTTAAGCTTGTTCATAATCTCATCCAATGGAGCTGTGCGAATGGCCTCTTCCAGAGACTCGAACCAGAATGCCGCAGCAGCAGTGACGGGGGCAATGCATGCAAGGGGCTGTAAGATAAAACCTTGTTGAACAAACATTTTCTTAAGGTAACCCTCTAATTTTTTATCCATTGGATCTGAAAAAGCACAACTGTCCTCAACCGGGATAGTGGTACGCTTAGCTAAAGTAGAAACTGCTCCCTCCACCTTAGGGACCGTCTGCCATAAGTCTTGTAAGGTGGCGTCTATTGGAATCATTTTCCTAAATATCGGAGGTGGGGAAAAGGGCACACCGGGTCTGTCCCACTCCTTGCTAATAATCTCTGTAAGCCTTTTAGGTATAGGAAAAACGTCAGTACACACCGGCACTGCATAGTATCTATCCAGTCTACATAATTTCTCTGGAATTGCAACCGTGTTACAATCATTCAGAGCCGCTAATACCTCCCCTAGCAATACACGGAGGTTCTCAAGCTTAAATTTTAAATTAGAAATCTCAGAATCCAGTCTCCCTGGATCAGATCCGTCACCCACAGAATGAATCTCTCCGTCCTCATGTTCTGCATATTGTGACGCAGTATCGGACATGGCTCTCACATCATCAGCGCGCTCTGTCCTTAACCCAGAGCTATCGCGCTTGCCTCTTAAATCTGGCAATTTAGATAATACTTCTGTCATAACAGTAGCCATGTCTTGCAAAGTGATTTGTATGGGCCTATCTGATGTACTTGGCGCCACAATATCACGCGCCTCCTGGGCGGGAGGCGAAGGCACTGACACGTGAGGAGAGTTAGTCGGCATAACTTCCCCCTCGTTGTCTGGTGATAATTTCTTTACAATGAAAGACTGACTTTTATTTAAAGTGACATCAATACATTTAGTACACATATTTCTATGGGGTTCCACATTGGCCTTCAAACATAGTAAACAAACAGATTCATCTGTGTCAGACATGTTTAAACAGACTAGCAATGAGACTAGCAAGCTTGGAAAATATTTTCAATAAATTTACAAGCAATATAAAAAGCGCTACTGCGCCTTTAAGAAGCACAGAAAAACTGTCACAGTTGAAATAACAATGAACTAATCAGTTATAGCAACCAAATTTTCACAGTAAATGTATTAAGTTAGCAAAGTATTGCACCCACTAGCAAATGGATGATTAACCCTTTAATACCCAAAAACGGATAATTAATTTAGCAATTAACTTTTTTTTATCACAGTCTAACACACTGTCACAGGTCTGCTGTGACTGATTACCTCCCTCAAAAAGAATTTTGAAGACCCCTGAGCTCTCTAGAGACGTCCTGGATCAAGGAGGCGAAGCAGGAAGACTGTGACTGAATTTTTACTGCGCCACAAAAAAGCGCTAAAAACGGCTCCTCCCACTCATATCACAACAGTGGGAAACCTCAATTAACCATTTCTATGCAGAAATATACGTTAGCCATGTGGAAAAAATCATGCCCCAATAAGTTTTATCACCAAAGTACCTCACAAAAAACGATTAACATGCCAGTAAACGTTTTAAATATACATTTTAAAGGTTATGTAGTGTTATCAATAAGCCTGCTACCAGTCGCTTCTACCGCAGTTAAGGCTCATACATTACTTCAGTATTAACAGTATTTTCTTAGTCAAATTCCATTCCTTAGAAAATTACTTTACTGCACATACCTTCATCAGCCTGATACCAGTCGCTACTACTGCATTTAAGGCTGTTCTTACATTATAACGGTAACAGCAGTATTTTCGTAGTCAATTCCATTCCATAGAAAATTATTTTACTGCACATACCTCGTTTGCAGGGGACCCCGCATGCTATTCCCTTTCTGAAATTACCCCATTTCTCAGAATGTGCGAGAACAGCCAGTGGATCTTAGTTATTTCTGCTAAGATCATAGAAAACGCAGGCAGATTCTTCTTCTAAATACTGCCTGAGAGAAAAACAGCACACTCCGGTGCCATTTAAAATAACAAACTTTTGATTGAAGAAATAATTAAGTATAAAAACTCCAACTCCTCTCACAACCTTCCTATTATGTTGAGAGTTGCAAGAGAATGACTGGGTATGACGTGGAGGGGAGGAGCTATATAGCAGCTCTGCTTGGGTGATCCTCTTGCAACTTCCTGTTGGGGAGGGAATATATCCCATAAGTAATGGATGACCCGTGGACTGAATACACTTAACAAGAGAAAATGTAGGTTGCGGCGGTGTGCGGTCGGCAGATTAGGGGTTAAAAAAATTTATTAGAGTGGCGGCGATGTGGGGGGCCTCGGTTTAGGGGTACATAGGTAGTTTATGGGTGTTAGTGTACTTTAGAGCACAGTAGTTAAGAGCTTTATGAACCGGCGTTAGCCCAGAAAGCTCTTAACTCCTGGCTTTTCTCTGCGGCTCGAGTCTTGTCGTTAGATTTCTAATGCTCACTTCAGCCAAGACTCTAAATACCGGCGTTAGAAAGATCCCATTGAAAAGATAGGATACGCAATTGGTGTAAGGGGATCTGCGGTATGGAAAAGTCGCGGCTGGAAAGTGAGCATTAGACCCTTTCCTGACTGACTCTAAATACCAGCGGGCGGCCAAAACCAGAACGCAGAACTCTAAATCTAGGCGTAAGTTTAAATTAAGATAAAATTGGCTGATTTTAATTTGAAGAATAAAAGCAGCCAATAGGAATGCAAGGGATGCCATTTTTAATTGCGTACCTTGGAATTCATATTCAGTGTATGGCGGCAACACTCCATGGCTCCAAGGTCGCCGGTCTTCAGTTCAGCGGTCGCCGGTCTTCAATTCCGCGATCCTGGATATAGAAAGAAGAGGTCGCCGGTCTTCACGCTTGGAAGAAGACTTCACCGCCGGACTTCAGGAAACCGTGACTACCTATCTAGGGGTTAGAGTTAGGCTTTTTTTAATTTTTAATTCTTTTTTATTTTTTAGATTAGGGATTTGGGCTTAAAAAAGAGCTGAATGCCCTTTTAAGGGCAATGCCCAAACAAATGCCCCATTAGGGGCAATGGGTAGTTTAGGATTTTTTAGTGTTAGTTTTTATTTTATTTTGGGGGTTTGGTGGGTGGGGGGTTTTACTGTTAGAGGGGGGACTTAGTATTTTGTTTTAGGAAAAGAGATGTTTAACTTAGTGCAATGCCCTACAAAAGGCCCTTTTAAGGGCTATTGGTAGTTTAGCATTAGATTAGGTGGGGGTTATTTTGGGGGGGGCTTTTTTATTTTCATAGGGATTAGGTTTAATTTTTTTATTTTTGATAATCCTGAATATTATTTTATGTAATGTTAGACTTTTATTTTCTGTAATTTTAGCTTAAAAAACCCCAAAACTAAGTTTAAATTAAAGTAATGTTAGGTTTTTTATTTTAATTGTAATTTAGGATTAGTTTAATTTATGTAATGGGGTTAATAGATTTATTAGGGTAATTGCGATTTGGGTTATTGGCGGATTAGGGGTTAATAGTTTAAATAGCTAGATTGCGTTGTGGGGGATGGCGGATTAGGGGTTAATAGTTTAAATAGATACTTTGCAATGTGGAGGCATTGCGGATTAGGGGATAATAGATAGTTTGCATTGTGGGGACATTGTGGAATAGGGATTAATAGTTTAAACAGATACTTTGTGATATGGGGGTTTGCGGATTAGGGGTTAATGGTTTTAATAGCTAGTTTACGTTGTGGGGCATGGCGGATTAGGGGTTAATACATTTTTTATAAAATGCGATGTGGGGGGGATGGTGGATAGAGGGGTTTTGACATGTCGGGTTAGATTTCAATGGGAAACCGGATATTGGAACCGGGTATTATTTAAAGATTATCGGATTCCTATACTTTGTATGGGACACGATAGTTTTTGGCAGCCGGAGTCCGGTTGCCGAAATTGAGTTATAACGGGCCATTGGAAGCAGTCGATAAACGATTTTGCTTCCGACAGCATATTTATTGGTTTGCGAGTGCACGCAAACGGAATTACGACTCAATGGAAGCGAGCCCTATTTCAGGAATAGGCAATTTAACGTGCAATCTTTCTGAATATGTTGACCAGTTCCTGAAAAAATCAGTAGTGACCCTCCAATCTTACATCAAAGATTCTGCATGACCTTATGTTAAAACTACAAAGGATTAAAAAATGCAGGTAGAAATTTAATTTGGTTCACCTGTGATGTATCAGCCTTGTATTCTAATATATCTCACCTTTTAGGTTTATAAGCCAATAAATTCTTTCTAGAGCTTGACAATTTTCTTCCAGATAAACAGAAGTATTTTCTCTTGAAAGCCATAGCTTTCGTACTCTAACACAATTATTTTGTCTATCAGGAAAAATATTTTCTTCAGATTAGGGGAACGGCCATGGGGACCAGATTTCCCCCGAGCTTTGTGAACCTTTTCTTGTGTGTTTTTGACAAAAGTTACATATATTCATCAAGCTTTTGGGCAAATCTGGTCTTCTACGGTCATTGCATAGACGATCTCTTGTTCATTTGGGAGGTAACTATGTATGTACGTTTTTAGTTCTCTCGATCCGTCATGATATGGTGCTCTATTTATGATCATATTTGTTTCTTATATGCGTTATGTACCTATTAGCCTTTGTTTAATATTATTTGCATATATATATATATATATATATATATATATATTTTTTTTTTAAATAAATGTTTTTATTGAATGTTTTCCAGTTTGTTTTATACAGAAGGAAAAAAAAACAACTTCCGCAGAACATCAACCCTGTAATTGTATTTGATTAGCTCATAATATATATTTTATGTTTTTATGTATTTTTATTACTATATATTTTAGATCGATTTTGGTCTCCACCGATATATTTACACACATATATAAATATTTTTGCAGCTGTTGTATACGACTCACAGATATATAATAACATTATTGTGATTTCATTTGTTTTAGTCGCTTTATATTTATATAGCTAAGAGGGTACTTACAAGACTAAGAGTAATATCACAGCTGTTTGTATAGGGGCTTGACTAATACGTCACCTCCGACTTCCAGGTAAATGAGTAGGTGCAATCAAAATCGATCCAATCAGAATCCCCTGTGGGGTTTTTAAATGTTGTGCCGTTTAGTGTTTTTTTTTTTATAACCCCTTAACGACACACGTCGTACAGGGTACGTCTTACACAACCTGGTCTTTAAAGACCAGAGACCTACCCTGTATAATGTTAGGGGTTTCAATCATCTGGAAGCGATCCTGATCGCTTCCAGACGCTTTCAAGGTATTACCGTGATGCCTCGATATTGAGGCATCACTGCAATACCTTTTTTGGCACACCGATGCATAGAGGGCCACTCTCTGGCCCTCTCTGTATCGGCCAGCGATGGTGCCGATCGTTGGTGGGTGGCAGCAGCTGCAGGGAGGCGGGTAGGTGGCCCATCACTGGTATGCTTCCGGCCAGCAATGGGAAATGCCTGGCGGGTGCGTGGCGTGTGCGCGCGCCCACGATCTAGCCGCAATTCAATTCATTCACATATAAGTGATTGGAGAGGGTGGTGGGTGTGAGATGGCAGAGGGAAAAATGCATCTGACAACGGGATCAATGGCGGGGACAATTGTGGGGTGGGGGAGGGAAGAGAGCTGTTTGGGAGAGATCAGGGGGTGGGATGTGTCAGGTGGGAGGCTGATCTCTACACTAAAGCTAAAATTAACCCTTCAAGCTCCCTACAAGCTATCTAATTAACCCCGTCACTGCTGAGCGCAGCAGCATTTAGCGGCCTTCTAATTACCAAAAAGCAATGCCAAAGTCATATATGTCTGCTATTTCTGAACAAAGGGGATCCCAGAGAAGCATTTACAACCATTTGTGCCATAATTGCACAAGCTGTTTGTAAATAATTTCAGTGAGAAACCCAAAGTTAGTGAAAAAGTTTAACGTTTTTTTTTATTTGATCGCATTTGGCGGTGAAATGGTGGCATGAAATATATCAAAATGGGCCTAGATCAATACTTTGGCTTGTCTACTATACTACCCTAAAGCTAAAATTAACCCTACAAGCTCCCTACAAGCTACATAATTAACCCTTTTACTGCTGGGCCTAATACAAATGTGGTGCGCAGCCGCATTTAGGGGCCTTCTAATTACCAAAAAGTAATGCCACAGCCATAAATATCTGCAATTTCTGAACAAAGGGGATCCCAGAGAAGCATTTACAACCATTTGTGCTATAATTGCACAAGCTGTTTGTAAATAATTTCAGTGAGAAACCTAAAGTTTGTGAAAACTTTTTTATTTGATCGCATTTGGCGTTGAAATAGGGGCATGAAATATACCAAAATGGGCTTAGATCAATACTTTGGGTTGTCTACTAAAAAAAAATATATACATGTCAAGGGATATTCAGGGATTCCTGACAGATATCACTGTTTCAATGTAACTATAGCTAATTTAAAAAATAAAATGGTTTGGAAATAGCAAAGTGTTACTTGTATTTATTGGCCTATAACTTGCAAAAAAGCAAAGAACATGTAAACAACATAATTTATGTAAGAACTTACCTGATAAATTAATTTCTTTCATATTGGCAAGGGTCCATGAGCTAGTGACATATGGGATATACAATCCTACCAGGAGGGGCAAAGTTTCCCAAACCTCAAAATGCCTATAAATACATCCCTCACCACACCCACAATTCAGTTTAACGAATAGCCAAGCAGTGGGGTGATAAAGAAAGGAGTAGAAAGCATCAACAAAGGAAATTTGGAAATAATTGTGCTTTATACAAAAAAATCATAACCACCATAAAAAGGGTGGGCCTCATGGACTCTTGCCAATATGAAAGAAATTAATTTATCAGGTAAGTTCTTACATAAATTATGTTTTCTTTCATGTAATTGGCAAGAGTCCATGAGCTAGTGACATATGGGATATCAATACCCAAGACGTGGATCTCCACTCAAGAGTCACTAGAGAGGGAGGGAATAAAATAAAAACAGCCATAATCTGCAGAAAAAATTAATCCATAACCCAAAAATATAAGTTTATTTCATTTGAAAGAAAAAAACTTAAATCAAAAGAAGAAGAATCAAACTGAAACAGCTGCCTGAAGAACTTTTCTACCAAAAACTGCTACCTAAGAAGCAAATACATAAAAACGGTAGAATTTAGTAAATGAATGCAAAGAGGACCAAGTTGCCGCTTTGCAAATCTGAACAACTGAAGCTTCATTCTTAAAAGCCCACGAAGTGGAGACTGATCTAGTAGAATGAGCTGTAATTCTCTGAGGCGGGGCCTGACCCGACTCAAAATAAACTTGATGAATCAAAAGTTTCAACCAAGAAGCCAAGGAAATAGCAGAAGCCTTCTGACCTTTCTTAGGACCAGAAAATAAAACAAATAGACTGGAAGTCTTCCTGAAATCTTTAGTAGCTTTCACATAATATTTCAAAGATCTTACCACATCCAAAGAATGTAAGAATTCTTAGGATTAGGACACAGGGAAGGGACAACATTTTCTCTACTAATGTTGTTAGAATTCACAACCTTAGGTAAAAATGAAAAAGAAGTCCGCAAAACTGCCTTATCCTGATGAAAAAATCAGAAAAGGAGACTCACAAGAAAGAGCAGATAACTCAGAAACTCTTCTAGCAGAAGAGATGGCCAAAAGGAACAACACTTTCCAAGAAAGTAGTTTAATGTCCAAAAAATGCATAGGTTCAAATGGAAGAACCTGTGAAGCCGTCAGAACCAAATTAAGACTCCAAGGAGGAGAAATTGATTACATAACATGCTTAATAAGAACTGAAGCCTGTACAAAACAGTGTATATCAGGAAGTATAGCAATCTTTCTGTGAAATAAAACAGAAAGAGAAAAGATTTGTCCTAGATTCCGCCCAAACAAGTATCCGAGATACTTTTTTCATAGCTTGGGGACTGTGAGTCCCACCCTGATGATTGACATATGCCACTGTTGTGATATTGTCTGTCTGAAAACAAATGAACGGTTCTCTCTTTAGCAGAGGCCAAAACTGAAGAACTCTGAGAATTGCAAGGAGTTCTAAAATATTGATTGGTAATCTCGCCTCTTGAGATTTCCAAACCCCTTGTGCTGTCAGAGATTCCAAAACAGCTCCCCAACCTGAAAGACTCGCATCTGTTGTGATCACAGTCCAGGTTGGCCGAACAAGAGAAGCCCCTTGAACTAAACGATGGTGATCTATCCACCATTTCAGAGAATGTCGTACATTGATTCAGCATACAAAGCTGTAGAGGTCTCATGTGAAAACGAGCAAAGGGGATCGCGTCCGATGCTGCAGTCATGAGGCCTAAAACTTCCATGCACATAGCCACTGAAGGGAATGACTGAGACTGAAGGTGCCGGCATGCTGCAACCAATTTTAAAAGTCTCTTGTCTGTTAGAGACAGAGTCATGGACACTGAATCTATCTGGAAGCCTAAAAAGGTGACCCTTGTCTGAGGAATCAAGAAACTTTTGGTAAATTGATCCTCCAACCATGTTTCCAAAGAAACAACACTAGTTGATTTGTGTGAGATTCTGCAGTACGCAAAGACTGAGCTAGTACCAATATATCATCCAAATAAGGAAACACCGCAATACCCTGTTCTCTGATTACAGAGAGTAGGGCACCCAGAACCTTTGAAAAGATTCTTGGAGCTGTTGCTAGGCCAAATGGAAGAGCAACAAATTGGTAATGCTTGTTTAGAAAAGAGAATCTCAGAAACTGATAATGTTCTGGATGAATTGGAATATGAAGGTATGCATCCTTCCAGTTTATTGTGGACATATAATGTCCTTGCTGAACAAAAGGCAGAATAAACCTTATAGTCACCATCTTGAAAGTTGGTACTCTTACATAACGATTCAAAATTTTTCAGATCCAGAACTGGTCTGAATAAATTTTCCTTCTTTGGTACAATGAATAGATTTGAATAAAACCCCAAACCTTGTTCCTGAAGAGGAACTGGCATGATTACCCCTGAAGACTCCAGGTCTGAAACACACTTCAGGAAAGCCTGAGCTTTTACTGGATTTACTGGGATACGTGAGAGAAAAAATCTTCTCACAGGAGGTCTTACTCTGAATCTTATTCGATACCCTTGAGAGACAATGCTCTGAATCCATTGATTTTGGACAGATTTTATCCAAATATCTTTGAAAAACCTTTATCTGCCCCCTACCAGCTGAGCTGGAATAAGGGCCGCACCTTCATGCGGACTTAGGGGCTGACTTTGGTTTCCTAAATGGCTTGGATTTATTCTAACTTGAGGAAGGCTTCCAATTGGAAGCAGACTCCTTGGGGGGAAGATTGAGTTTTTGTTCCTTATTCTGACGAAAGGAACGAAAATGGTTAGAAGCCTTAGATTTACCCGTAGGTTTTTAATCCTGAGGCAGAAAAACTCCCTTCCCCCAGTGACAGTTGAAATAATAGAATCCAACTGAGAACCAAATAAATTATTACCTTGGAAAAAAAGAGATAGTAATCTAGATTTAGATGTCATATCAGCATTCTAAGATTTAAGCCAAAGCTCTTCTAGCTAAAATAGCTAAAGACATGGATCTAACATCAATTTGGATAATATCAAAAATTGCATCACAATAAAATGATTAGCATATTGCAATAGGCGAATAATGCTAGATAAGTCAGAATCCAATTCCTGTTGCGCTAAATTCTCCAACAAGAAGGTTGATGCAGCCGCAACATCAGCCAAAGAAATTGCAGGTCTTAGAAGATGACCTGAATTTAAATAGGCCTTCCTTAGATAAGATCCAAGCTTCCTATCTAAAGGATCCTTAAAAGGAAGTACTATCTTCCATAGGAATAGTGGTACGTTTAGCAAGAGTAGAAAGAGCCCCATCAACTTTGGGGATTTTTCCCCAAAACTCTATAGATTTTGCTGGTAAAGGATACAATTTTTTAAACCTTGAAGAAGGAATAAAAAAAGTACCTAGCTTATTCCATTCCCTAGAAATCATATCAGAAATAGCCTCAGGAATAGGAAAAACCCCTGGAGAAACCACAGGAGGTTTAAAAACAGCATTTAAACGTTTATTAGACTGAACGTCAATAGGACTGGTTACCTCAATATCCAAAATAATTAACACTTCTTTAAATAAAGAACGCATATACTCTATTTTAAATAAATAAGTAGATTTGTCAGTGTCAATGTCTGAGGAAGGATCTTCTGTATCAGATAGATCCTCATCAGAAGAGGATAAATTATGTTGTTGGTCATTTGAAATTTCATCAACTAAATGAGAAGTTTTAAAAGACCTTTACATTTATTAGAAGGTGGAAATGCAGACAAAACCTTCAAAATAGAATCAGAAACAAATTCTTTAAAATTTACAGGTATATCATGCACATTAGAAGTGGAAGGAACTACAACTGGCAATGTGCTATTACTGATGGATACACTAACTGCATGTAAAAGTTTATCATGACAACTATTACAAATGACATTCGGCAAAATAATTTCAACAATTTTACAACAAATGCACTTAGTTTTGGTAGGACCGATGTCAGGCAGCAATGTTCCAGCAGAAACTTCTGAGGCAGGATCAGATAAAGACATCTTGCAAAATGTAAGAGAAAAAAACAACATAAAAAGCAAAATGATCTATTTCCTTATATGACAGTTTCAGGAATGGGAAAAAAAGCAAGTAGCATAGGCCTCTGATAGAGAAAAAATCAAGAGGCAAACATCAACGGGGTATTGAAATAATGAAAAATAACTGGAAATGACACACTCGCGTCACCAATGACGCAACCGTGTGAAAGGTCTCTGCGTCAAGTATGACGCCGGAAATGACAAAGTTGCGTCATAGACGTATTTTTCCGCGCCAAAAATGTTTTCGCGCCAAGAATGACGCAATAAAGTTTAGCATTTGACGCACCCACGGGCCTAATGCCACCTGCAATTTGCAAGAAGTGGTCAATTGAAAAAAGACTAAACCCCAGGTAAGAATTTTTTTTCTATAAAAGATGTTTATATTACCCAAATATGAAACTGACAGTCTGCAGAAGGAAATACATGAACTTTACTCATGGCAAATATAAGTACAATACATATATTTAGAACTTTATATAAATGCATAAAGTGCCAAACCATAGCTGAGGTGTCTTAAGTAATAAAAAACATACTTACCAAAAGACACCCATCCACATATAGCAGATAGCCAAACCAGTACAGAAACAGTTATCAGTAGAGGTAATGGTAAATTGAGAGTATATCATCGATCTGAAAAGAGAGGTAGGAGATGAAACTCTACGACCGATAACAGAGAACCCATGAAATAGACCCCCATTAGGGAAATCATCATATTGAATAAGTCATACTCCCTTCACGTCCCTCTGACATTCGCTGTACTCTGAGAGGAATCGGGCTTCAACAATGCTGAGAAGCGCATATCAACGTAGAAATCTTAGCACAAACTTACTTCACCACCTCCATAGCAGGCAAAGTTTGTAAAACTGAATTGTGGGTGTGGTGAGGGGTTTATTTATAGGCATTTTAAGGTTTGGGAAACTTTGCCCCTCCTGGTAGGATTGTATATCCCATATGTCACTAGCTCATGGACTCTTGCCAATTACATGAAAGAAATAGGGTATTTCTAAACTCAGGACAAAATTTAGAAACTTTTTAGCATGAGTGTTTTTTGGTGGTGGTTAGAAAAAGTGTTTTTTTTTCCATTTTTCCATCATATTTTATAATTTTTTTATAGTAAATGATAAAATATGATGAAAATAATGGTATCTTTAGAAAGTCCATTTAATAGCGAGAAAAACGGTTTATAATATGTGTGGGTACCGTAAATGAGTAAGAGGAAAATTACAGCTAAACACAAACACCTCAGAAATGTAAAAATAGCCCTGGTCCTTAAGGGAAAGAAATTGAAAAATGGCCTTGTCCTTAAGGGGTTAAAGAAATTTTTTATTGAGATTATGAAAGCAAACAAGAAGTATTATGGCTAAAACATTCTAAAGACATGTTACTTTTAGCCAAATATAAGAATATTCACATTCAACATCAAATACAATGATGACATTTACAGCTTAAAAGTATATATTGAAAAGTAAAAATCTGTCACTGAATTATAATTAGGGCCACCAATGGAGCGTGCTAAGAACATTAGCTTCAGTAATGATACAGTGGTTCACAGCCTAGAAGAATGTTGAGCCTATGTAAGTAAAACCTCATTTAAAAAAAAAAAAAAAGTACAATAATCACTTGGTGAATAAATATGTGCTAATAAAAAGTGATAAACTAAATGATACACAAATATAAAAGTAACAATAATATATAGTGTATAAGGATATGGGTGGTCTGTGGGAGTCCTCCTCAATTCCAGTAATTGAAGTGATTCAAGTGGTTTTGTGCCTCAAAAACAAAATAAGAAAAATATAGTGCAATACAATTTGGTAAAAAAATAAATATTATCTTCACATTCGTAGTTCCACCAAGGAATTTCTCACACTTTGCTGAGCCTACCAGGCTCTAGGTACAGACGCACACCCGGCTTTATACTGTCAGGTAACCAGTATATACCAACTGCAAACAGCTGCTTCAGGTAAAAAAGTTATTTATTTAAAATACATAAAATCATTAACAGCCACAAATATATATGTCAATGCATACAGTCACTCGAGTATTGAACCACTAGCAGAGCTTTAAGTGGGAGAGATAACTTATCCTTTGGTAGGCTGGAGAGAAATAGCGTGCCACACCAGCTTAGCTAGTTCCCCCTGGGTAAGTAGTAATCTCTCAATACCTGTCCTGGCGACCTTACTTGTAAACAGCGTATAGTGGTGTTCAGTTAATTTACCTGACGTACGTTTTACCTTAAGCGTACGGCTTTTTCAAAGGAAAGTTGGACCTTATTTTTTATAATATGTATTGGGAAAGGGGAATACAACGGACAAAAGCCGCTCGAATGAAAATAGGGAAGTTTAGTAGTAATAAGCAATTGCAATTAAGATAATATAAAAGATAGGTATTTAGATCATGCAAGATGGTAAACTAGCGTGTATGTCAATAAACACATGTTCTGATAGTGATTAGTGGTCTTAGCAGAGGATAAGCACAAAATAGTGGAGACAAGCATACAGATGACAACCCCAGGTAAAAGTACAATTAACCATCCACAGAATAGAAGCATCACCCTCTCTGCAGTAATTGGTCATCAGAGAACCACAGGTAGTATCTATATGACGTTCAATAATTGCATGTGAACAACTATATTAAAATATGAACATGAAGCTTGTCTGTTGGACGATCTCAATATTTCCTCTTAGCAAAATAGGGCAAAAAGGGAGAACATGCATAATATATCTAGCCTTCTGTGAATGATCTATTTATATTATTGTGCAACTATTGGTAAGATAATACATAGACATAGTATTTTTAATTATTGATAGATAGAGGGATCCAGGTCTTCACATTCAAAATATACCATAGAGAGCCCCTTGGGTTAAATAAAAATTGGGACCTGGGAGTCATAAGCAATGAAAATATAGGTGTCTACCAGAGAGGGTCTAGATAGTCATCAGGTTATATATGGCTTCCTCTACAAGATGTAATTTTTAGCACCACTTTGCCCTATTATTGTTGAGTGGATAAAGATGTTCGAAATATCTCTTGGTTCAGATCAATATGGTAGTAATGGGAGCTATGGCTTACATTTAGAAGATCACATTCACTTTTAAAATATGAGACAAAGAACACTTTGGATTAAAGGAAAATTGAAATCCGCACGTTACGTGGCGGGGAAATATAGGTATCTGTTATAGCGGGTTTTGGCAGCTGCCAACCCGGACATGGATTACCCTCAGAAGTTTTGTTATTGGTTATGTGTGGGGAGTGAGGGCGCTAAACATAGCTAAAGGAATCTGAACGAATAAAACAAAAAAATATTTTGTGCAAAAAAATGAGTAAGGTGCTTTCCTAAGGTAATTTCAAGAGAAATGCGAGAACAGCCAATAGAATGCGAGCTCAATCTGATTGGCTGATTGGATCAGCCAATCAGATTGAACTTGAATCTGATTGGCTGATTCCATCAGCCAATCAGAATTTTCCTACCTTATTTCCAATTGGCTGATAGAATCCTATCAGCCAATTGGAATTCGAGGGGCGCCATCTTGGATGACGTCCCTTAAAGGAACCGTCATTCGTTGGGAAGTCGTCAGTGAAGATGGATGTTCAGCGTCGGCGGGATGAACATGGATCCGGAAGAAAGAAGATTGAAGACCCCGCTTGGAAGATGACATCGCCCGGATTGAAGACTTCTTCAGCGCCGCTTGGAGGATCACTTCTGCCGCTCCGGATCTCCTCTTCAGTTCCATCGGTGGCTCAGCTGAGTGAAGACGACTCAAGGTAGGATGATCTTCAGGGGGGTAGTCTTAGGTTTTTTTAAGGGGGGTTTGGGTTAGATTAGGGGTATGTGGGTGGTGGGTTTTAATGTTGGGGGGGTTGTATTTTTCTTTTACAGGCAAAAGAGCAGTTTTCTTTTTAGAAATAGAAAATTTAGAATAGGGTAGGGCATTTTTTTATTTTGGGGGGCTTTGTTATTTTATTAGGGGGCTTAGAGTAGGTGTAATTAGTTTAAAATTGTTGTAATATTTTTCTAATGTTTGTAAATATTTTTTTATTTTTTGTAACTTAGTTCTTTTTTATTTTTTGTACTTTAGTTAGTTTATTTCATTGTATTTAATTGTAGGTATTGTATTTAATTAATTCATTGATAGTGTAGTGTTAGGTTTAATTGTAGATAATTGTAGGTATTTAATTTAATTAATTTATTGATAGTGTAGTGTTAGGTTTAATTGTAACTTAGGTTAGGATTTATTTTACAGGTAATTTTGTAATTATTTTAACTAGGTAACTATTAAATAGTTATTAACTATTTAATAGCTATTGTACCTAGTTAAAATAATTACAAAGTTGCCTGTAAAATAAATATTAATCCTAAAATAGCTACAATATAATTATAATTTATATTGTAGCTATATTAGGGTTTATTTTACAGGTAAGTATTTAGCTTTAAATAGGAATAATTTATTTAATAAGAGTTAATTTATTTTGTTAGATTTAAATTATATTTAACTTAGGGGGGTGTTAGGGTTAAAGTTAGACTTAGCTTTAGGGGTTAATACATTTATTAGAGTAGCGGTGAGGTCCGGTCAGCAGATTAGGGGTTAATACTTGAAGTTAGGTGTCGGCGATGTTAGGGAGGGCAGATTAGGTGTTAATACTATTTATTATAGGGTTATTGAGGCGAGAGTGAGGCGGATTAGGGGTTAATACATTTATTATAGTAGCGGTGAGGTCCGGTCGGCAGATTAGGGGTTAATAAGTGTAGTTAGGTGGAGGCGACGTTGGGGGCGGCAGATTAGGGGTTAATAAATATAATATAGGGGTCGGCAGTGTTAGGGGCAGCAGATTAGGGGTACATAGGGATAACGTAGGTTGCGACGGTGTACAAAGCGGCAGATTAGGGGTTAAAAATATATGCAGGGGTCAGCGATAGCGGGGGCGGAAGATTAGGGGTTAATAAGTGTAAGGCTAGGGGTGTTTAGACTCGGGGTACATGTTAGGGTGTTAGGTGCAGACGTAGGAAGTGTTTCCCCATAGGAAACAATGGGGCTGCGTTAGGAGCTGAACGCTGCTTTTTTGCAGGTGTTAGGTTTTTTTTCAGCTCAAACTGCCCCATTGTTTTCTATGGGGGAATCGTGCACGAGCACGTTTTTGAAGCTGGCCGCATCCGTAAGCACCGCTGGTATTTAGAGTTGCAGTGGCGGTAAATATGCTATAAGCTCCCTTTTTGGAGCCTAACGCAGCCCTTCTGTGAACTCTAAATACCAGCGGTATTTAAAAGGTGCAGGGGAAAAAAAGCCAGCATTAGATACGCGGGTCGTTACCGACAAAACTCTAAATCTAGCCATTAGTATGAATTTCTAGCAGCCAAAGATTAAGCCGTATTGAGTAGAGTCCTTCTATTGTACAGGACAAGTGTCTCTATAGTACACCTTGGGTAAGAGTTACCTTGTTTTCTTTACAGTTGTGGTTCCACTCGTAGTTTGTTTGTTCCGATAGTCACTTTCGGCAACGCCGCATGTGTCTTGGCGTCTGACGTCACACTCCCTAGTCAGAGTTTGCAGACTTCAAAGTGAGGAATCATCATCTTTGCCAATCTAAGAATAAGATTGTGGCTATATAACCCAGGTTATCTGTTTATCCATCTATCTCCACGCACCACTACTGCCTTATACTTGACTGCTCAAGTTATCCCACCCCTGCGTGCATAGCACTAAGTGCAGGACTTTTCCGATGTACCATTTGGCGAATAAGGAACTGTTTAAACAAACAAGGTAAAAATCTCCGGAACTTAACCTCTGACTAGGGAGTGTGACGTCAGACGCCAAGACACATGCGGCGTTGCCGAAAGTGATTATCGGAACAAACAAACTACGAGTGGAACCACAACTGTAAAGAAAACAAGGTAACTCTTACCCAAGATGTACTATAGAGACTTTTGTTCTGTACAATAGAAGGACTCTACTCAATACGGCTTAATCTTTGGCTGCTAGAAATTCATACTAAGGGATTAACACTGAGCCCTTCAGATACGGCTTAACCTCCTGTCATGATTCCACCTTAAATCCCTTTGTCCACCTTTACTATTCACCTATAAAAGGATATCAGACACACCTGTTTAATGCTTGATTATTGAAGTTGTGTTTCTGAAGAACTTCCTGTTCCTCCGTTTCTACTTTTTCAAGCCTTTAACTAATTTTTGAGAATCATCTACGTTGGATCAAGTTTTCACTTTCAAAGTGTATCTCAAGTGATTATATCTTCCAAATCTTACTTCTCCAAGGTATTTATCCCTTGCCGTAATTTACAGCCTGAATCTGTGACGTCATCTCACACGCTGTATCACAGGAGCCGTACAGCACTCACATCTTGCAGCCTTCTCCTCTCTGACCTGTTCAGTGAACGCTGCATAATCATTAACGCTGCTTCCCAGCTGTGTCTTCGATACATTTCATTCTCCGATCAGGTACAAACTTCCTCAGCTCATAAACTGTTTTTGCCTCAAGTAAGATCATCTTGTAACTTACAAAGTATATTTTGTTAATTCAAGTTTACATCTCATATATAGCGGATACTTATTTTTCTATCTTTTTGCTCACCATTTTGTCTCCTGTTTTTCTCTTGTGCGCACAGAGTGTATTATTTTTTGTCATTAATACAGCCTGTTTCTTGTATGACAAATATCATTCTGAGTGAGTTTACTTCAAGAATCTTTCTCCTCAGATTTCCCACTCTGTATTATTTTTTATTTACACAAATCATTTTCAATTACTAATATTTAGTTGCTTTATTCCATGAGTTTAACTTATTCAAAGCTATATTTGTTAAATATTGGAAAAAGCTACAAATCTATTTTTTATGTACCTGGAGACATGACAGAATAATCAAGCCTTAAAAATATATAAAGTTACTCTTAAACATGGATCCTGCAGCAATGGCAAATGAAATAACCAGTTTAAATCAAAAGGTGGAGTTTTTAGCTCAGGGTTTAACAGAATTAAAAAATGAAAACAACACTTTGAAAAGTATTATGAATGACTTTTTTTACACAAAAGGCAGCTGAACACCCTGAACCAAAGATTAACCCACCAAGTGTGTTTGCTGGTGTACGCACTCGCTTCCGTGAATTTCGCAATGCATGCTTACTCATGTTCTCTATGAAACCTAAAACATATTATTCTGATAGAGTAAAAGTATGTACTGTGATCTCATATTTAAGTGGGGAACCCAGATTATGGGCTGACAAATTTTTTGAGACTAATGATCCCATTTTAGGTTCACTGGAAGATTTCTTTAACGCAATGGCTTTATTGTATGAGGACCGCAACACCCAACTCACTGCTGAAAATAACTTAAGAACACTTAAGCAGGGCAAACGGCCAGTTGAGGACTACGTCGCTGAGTTTCAACTGTGGGCTACGGAGTCTCAGTGGAACTCAGTCTCTCTACGCAACCAGTTTCGTCTGGGACTATCAGAACATTTGAAAGATGAGTTATCTCGTATTGAGTTCCCAGACACACTTGAGTCTCTCATAAAGATCTCTATTTCAATGGATAGGAGATTCAGGGAACGCCGTGCTGAAAAGGTACCACCTGAACCATATCCAAAGAAGTACCATCAACCACATGTACAACAACCATCTTCAAGTCCTGTACCTATGGAAATTGGCACAATTAAGGGTCCTCTAACATATGAAGAAAAACAAAGAAGAAGAAGTTTAAATCTTTGTATGTACTGTGGAAACAAAGACCACACAGTGTCCACTTGTCCAACTCTAATACGCCAGAAGAGGGGTAAGATATTGATAGTTAACCCTCAAATTAATTCTAAAATGATATCACACTTAACCATTTCATTGTCTTTGCAGTGGGATCAACATCTTCTGCTGAATGAGGCCATGATTGATTCAGGGGCGTTTGGCATGTTCATGGATCAAACTTATGTTACAAAAAATAAAATACCCAGAGTGTTAAAGCAATTCCCTATTCTTGTCAAAGTTATTGATGGTTCCACTCATTTAAAAGGTCCAATAACACACCACACTATTCCACTACTCACTACTACAGGTAATGGACATACTGAATATATCACATTCGATATACTACCTAACTCTATCCATCCTATCATTTTAGGATACCCTTGGTTGCAGCTGCATAATCCAAGTATTGATTGGGTAACCAATAATATACAATATACTTCTCAGTACTGTACCAATACTTGTTACCCTACAATCTCTATAAACCACATACAACCTCAATTACCCCCAGAATACCTTGAGTTTTCAGATGTGTTTAATCTTAAAGAGGCAGAAAATCTACCACCACACAGGCCATTTGATTGTCCTATAGACACTAAACCTAATACCACCATACCTTTTGGTAAAATATATCCTATGTCTAATAAAGAATTACAATACCTTAGAGAATATCTCGATGAAAATTTAAGAAAAGGGTTTATATCCACTTCCACTTCTCCAGCAGCAGCTGGAATGTTTTTTGTGACCAATAAAGATGGTACTATACGTCCTATTATAGATTACAGGGGTTTAAATGAAATTACAGTAAAAAATCGCTACCCACTTCCACTCATCCCTGAACTCTTAGAAAGATTAACTGATGCTCAAATCTTTACCAAACTAGATTTGAAAGGTGCGTATAATCTCATACGCATAAGGAAAGGGGATGAGTGGAAAACAGCTTTTAAAACTCGTTATGGCTTATATCAGTACAATGTCATGCCTTTTGGCTTGACAAATGCTCCAGCAACTTTTCAGTTTTTTATAAATGAGATATTCAAGGATTTATTAGATATCTGCGTAGTGATATATCTAGATGACATTTTAATTTATTCTAAGAACATAACTGATCACATCAAACACGTACGATGGGTTTTAATGAGGTTAAGAGAGCATCATCTTTATGCTAAATTAGAGAAATGTCAATTCCATGTAAAGACAATCAAATTTCTGGGTTACATCATCTCCCCAACTGGCATAGAAATGGATCCTGACAAAATAAAGGTTGTTTTGGATTGGCCTGTCCCTACCAATTTAAAATCTATCCAAAAGTTTTTTGGTTTCTCCAATTTTTACAGAAGATTTATTCAGGGGTATTCTTCCATAGTTCAACCCTTAACTAAATTGACAGGAAAAATTAAATTTTGTTGGACTACTGAAGCACAAGAAGCTTTCGAACATCTGAAAAAATGTTTTACTTCAGCTCCCATCTTACAGCTTCCTGATC
This sequence comes from Bombina bombina, assembly GCF_027579735.1. Lineage (NCBI taxonomy): Eukaryota > Metazoa > Chordata > Amphibia > Anura > Bombinatoridae > Bombina > Bombina bombina. The sequence continues at coordinate 185,591,092 of NC_069506.1, read as the reverse complement.
CAGATGCAGATTTTACCTTGGAAGTTGATGCCTCAAATGTTGGTGTTGGGGCAATTTTGTCTCAACGACGTATTGGATCACAAGTTAACCATCCTGTTGCCTTTTATTCCCGACTCTTGACTCCAGCAGAAAGGAATTACTCTGTGGGTGACCTAGAACTTTTGGCAATAAAAGTTGCCATGGAACATTGGAGGCATATTCTTGAAGGCACATCCAAACCTTTTTTAGTACTTACAGATCACAAGAATCTACAGTACCTAAAGAAAAACAAAACTTTATCTTCACGTCAGGTCCGATGGTCCCTTTTTCTAGATCGCTTTAACTATCTCATCCACTACCGTCCAGGATCAAAAAACACTCAAGCAGACTCTCTATCCAGAACTTTTCAGAATGTACCTGAAAAGGAAGAGGCACAGAATATCATACCCACTCACAGATTCTTAGCCTCTATTACCTCATTCCATTCTGATCTACTACATGCTCAACTCAAAGATTCCACAATCCCTTCAATCTGTACTAAAGATTCAAAGACTGGTTTATATCATTATCACAAACTTCTGTATGTACCACCAACATTAAGAAAACAATTACTTCATAATTTCCATAATCTTCCATTAGCAGGACATCCGGGTATTACTAAAACCCATGAATTGTTGAATAGAGAATATTGGTGGCCGAAAATGAAACAAGATATTTGTAGTCATATCACTGACTGCCAAGTTTGTTCCCGAACCAAACGACCTTCGCATAAACCATTCGGTTTGTTGACTCCTCTGCCAATACCTGACACTCCTTGGCATATGATATCAATGGATTTCATTGTAGAGTTACCACCTTCGAAGAATTATACCTGTATCCTCGTAGTCGTTGATCACCTTACTCGTATGGGACATTTCATTCCACTTAAGAAGATACCCTCTGCAACAACCACTGCTACCTGTTTCATTAACCATATCGTAAAATTACATGGTCTACCACTTTCAATAGTTACAGATAGGGGAACTCAGTTCACCTCCAGATTCTGGAGGGAATTGTGTCGTCTATTGAAGATCACCCCCAGATTCACAACAGCTTTTCATCCGCAGTCTAACGGTTTGACAGAACGACTAAATCAAACATTAGAGCAGTATCTTCGGTGTTATATATCTCAAGTTCAAGATGATTGGTCAGACTGGCTACCAATGGCGGAATTCGCTTATAATAATTCGATTAACACTTCTACTAAAATGACACCATTTTATGCTTCTTATGGTTATCATCCGAGAACAATACCCACTTCTAACATCACCTCATCTTCTCCCTATGCTGTCGAATATATTACTGAACTGAAAAACTCCATACCTTTATTGAAAAAACATCTGGAGACTGCAAAAGATAAACAAAAGTTTTATTTTGACAAGAAACATATACCTCCCCCATCATATAAACCTGGAGATCGTGTATGGTTATCCACGAAAAATATAAAACTGAAAGTTCCCTGCAAAAAATTGGCAACCCAATTTATAGGTCCTTTCAAAATTAAGAAAATCCTGAATCCTAATGCAGTCGTTCTCCATTTGCCAGCTCATCTACGGATTCATCCTTCCTTCCATGTGTCTCTCTTGAAACCTTATTTTGGTACACTAGACTCACTACCCGGGAATGATTCCTCTGATGCGGATTTGTGTGCAGATCAGTCTGAATTCGAGGTGGAAAAGATCTTGGATTCCCGCAAACGTTGGAGACGGGTTGAATATCTGGTCCGTTGGTTGGGATATGGTCCTGAAGAAGACTCTTGGATTCCTCTACGTGATATTCACGCTCCAGAGCTCTTACGTGAATTTCATCTTCACAACCCTTCCAAACCTGGATCTCTGCTCCCAGGAGGTTCGCCTTGAGACGGGGGATCTGTCATGATTCCACCTTAAATCCCTTTGTCCACCTTTACTATTCACCTATAAAAGGATATCAGACACACCTGTTTAATGCTTGATTATTGAAGTTGTGTTTCTGAAGAACTTCCTGTTCCTCCGTTTCTACTTTTTCAAGCCTTTAACTAATTTTTGAGAATCATCTACGTTGGATCAAGTTTTCACTTTCAAAGTGTATCTCAAGTGATTATATCTTCCAAATCTTACTTCTCCAAGGTATTTATCCCTTGCCGTAATTTACAGCCTGAATCTGTGACGTCATCTCACACGCTGTATCACAGGAGCCGTACAGCACTCACATCTTGCAGCCTTCTCCTCTCTGACCTGTTCAGTGAACGCTGCATAATCATTAACGCTGCTTCCCAGCTGTGTCTTCGATACATTTCATTCTCCGATCAGGTACAAACTTCCTCAGCTCATAAACTGTTTTTGCCTCAAGTAAGATCATCTTGTAACTTACAAAGTATATTTTGTTAATTCAAGTTTACATCTCATATATAGCGGATACTTATTTTTCTATCTTTTTGCTCACCATTTTGTCTCCTATTTTTCTCTTGTGCGCACAGAGTGTATTATTTTTTGTCATTAATACAGCCTGTTTCTTGTATGACAAATATTATTCTGAGTGAGTTTACTTCAAGAATCTTTCTCCTCAGATTTCCCACTCTGTATTATTTTTTATTTACACAAATCATTTTCAATTACTAATATTAAGTTGCTTTATTCCATGAGTTTAACTTATTCAAAGCTATATTTGTTAAATATTGGAAAAAGCTACAAATCTATTTTTTATGTACCTCGAGACATGACACCTCCTGTTGTTCAAAACCTCTATGAAGTAACTAAAACTGAGCCGTACCAATACGATATTTTTAATACTGGGAACTGTGTGCAATAAATAATGTATAATTCAGATACAAGCTTTGCATAATAATATCTGTTTATTTATGAGTAATCTATATTTCTAACACTTCTGTGGAGACGTCCCGTAGCTCATGTGTAACGTTTGAATTTATCGTTGACTCACATATACTTTGTTTTAAGCTCTTCTATAAGATTTTAATAAATTGTATCAATATTTTTATCATACATTCCAGCCTAACTTTCACTACCTTTTATTTATGAGATCCAATATACGCGATCACCTGTTATTTTTGTTATCACTATTTCAACACTATCAAATATTTCTCAGACTATAAATTTGATGATGACACATTGTACATTATAACTTGTAAAAAAAACACTTTTTGTAAAAAAATGTTTTAAGTTTGCAAAAAATATATTTTTTTAAACTATATTTATTCGAAATTTCAATACCATATTTGCCACAAATGCACTTTGCACTTTAAAATATTCTCTTGAAATTACCGTAGGAAAGCACCTTACTCATTTTTTTGCACAAAATATTTTTTTGTTTTATTCGTTCAGATTCCTTTAGCTATATTTAGTGCCCTCACTCCCCACACATAACCAATTACAGCATTTGCATAAATAAAAAGAGAGAAGCGCTCAACCTGGAAACGAACAATAGCATAATAGCTTGTTCTATGGCTAGTTACCACCCAAAAAGCAGCCTCTTTTTGCTCAACATGTGCCTTTCACAGAGAAAAACTTTCCTGAAGCATATGAGTCTGATCCTGACTTTACAGTACAGTCCAGCCCCGAAATACCAGGCAATCCTTCTCTGAACGAGAGAAGCAGCAAAACCCCAGACGTACGTTTCGGCCTATTGTGGGCCTCGTCAGTGAGGTGCAGCCATATCCCTCTAGGCACACTGAGCAACGGGTCCACGTCTGGATTCCCGCATCACACTTAGGGAGACTTCCCAAAATGTCATAATTTGCATAAATAAAAAGAGAGAAGCGCTCAACCTGGAAACGAACAATAGCATAATAGCTTGTTCTATGGCTAGTTACCACCCAAAAAGCAGCCTCTTTTTGCTCAACATGTGCCTTTCACAGAGAAAAACTTTCCTGAAGCATATGAGTCTGATCCTGACTTTACAGTACAGTCGTTCCTGGTAGAGCGCTTCTCTCTTTGTATGCAATTACAGCATTTGAAAAGACAGAAGGATCTTTTCCCTTAGTGAGGTGTTTGGAATCCTTGTACTTCCAGCGTTCTACTCATACCCATACTTAAACCACAGTTTTGTTGCAATATAGCATCCTCCTCATTCTATTGAAGTATTTACACCATTAAGTTGTTGGCTACCAATGTTAGTGTGGTCTGAATGTGTTAGTCTGGGGGGAATAAGTAATAGTCCCTACATGGGAGCTTATGCAGGGCACTGAATAAGAAGTGGAGCAGGTCTTTGTAAAAGAAAACAAGCTGTGTGGAGGGGACTAGGCAGACCATGGTACTTATAGGAAGTAATCTTATTAGGAAGACTAAAGAGGACACGCCTAAGTTAAGAGCAAACAGGGGAACGTCTAATAAGTATAAACACATAACATGAGCTAAATAAATGTAAGCCAGAAATAGGTCATCACACAGGTAGAGCAGACTGGTAAACATAGGGTGCATATACAATAACATAACAATAGGGTTTCCGTTAATAAAATGTCAGAGGAAGACATCTTCCCTTCATGTAAACCATGTATGTTCATTCAGGATCAATTAAATAACTCAGACTCAGGAGTTGTCATTGGTAGTTGCGTAGGAGCAATGTCATGAAGATACAGACCCTTCTTTTATGCACTTTAACATATTAAATGCCATAGTCACCCAATCCCCAGTCGAAAGGCATTGAGACCCAAGGGTTGAATAGTGGGGCGGCATTTTAAGTAATAAAGCGATGCCAGCGAGCACTTCAGGGCTAGAGGACCGCGGGATAGCTGTAAAAACTCAGGCCCACATCTAGCCATACCTCTAGGCCTGGAGGGAGGGATTCCTGCTTGCTAATCGGTACCGGACCAGGGGGCCGGGTCTTCTGGCATCTCGGGTGGTCGGCCGCACCCGCCCGGGGTATTAATGATCCCTCTTCCAGTTCAAGCACCGGTTTTGTCGGGTTGAGTGTGGTTACTAAACTTGGTGGTGTCAGCTGTCGATCAGTTCTTTGGAGCTTCAATAGCGGTTCCACCCTTGGTAGAATGTGACTTTGGGTAAGTTCAGGCAGGAAGGTTGCAGTCTGCAAGTGATGATGTATCTCATCTCTCCCAATTACCGTCGCCATTTTGGGGTCTTTGCTCTCACCCTCTTCAAAACGGACACCTACTAGAGAAATTAAGTGAGAGAAGTGGCTGGGTTTTTTTTCGAGAGAGCTGCCAAGTGGTCTCCAATCTCTTTGTGGAGTGTCTCATCCATACTTAGCTGAATCCCTCTATCCGAGATCAGTAGTAAAGTGGATCTGCTTTACCCGATGTAATGGGTTGGGGGGGGGGGGGGTTGCTAGGGTAGCTGATACAGGGCCCCAGCCCATTCTAGCAAACTGTCCGGAATGTGTCTCCTGCATGTGCAAGCTCCGTAAAAATGGTATCATAAAGAGCATAAAATTCTCAGGCTTCGTTTTTTGTTTAATAGCTTTCTGCGATGTTTGAATTTATTTAGATATATTGCCGTTTATCTGTAAAGAATCAGGAGCTTCTGATTTTGCGTCTAATCATGGCTGTCATCCAGACATGCCCCCCCATTTAGTGTATTTTATTCACCTGAGGAAGCAGTCCATGTGTATACTTGGAAACATGTTGTGAACTTATTAGCCTCTAGTTGTCAATGTCTGTCGGACCTGAATAGATATTGCGGATCAGGTCCGACAGACATCGCTGAATACGGCCAATCGGCCGCCAGCAGGGGGGTGTCAATCAACCCGATCGTACTCGATTGGGTTGAATTGCAGCGATGTCTGTCCGCCTGCTCAGAGCAGGCGGACAGGTTATGGAGCAGCGGTCTTTGTGACTGCTGCTTCATAACTGCTGTTTCTGGCAAGCTTGATACATATGCCCCATTGAATGTTTTAAACTTTTAATAAAGTCTATTGTATTTAGACACACCTTTTTTATGCTGACCAATACTATCTGGCATCTGATGGTATCGTGATCCCTAACCGTGTGTGAGCAGTTTGCTGTATCTAATCGAAATACACCTGTGCTTGTGGTTGTATTCCTTTCTGAGACACAATAGTAGAGGACACGCTTGTGAGAGCTTTCTGAACAGCTTGTGATAGTTCAGTACGCCCATCGGGCACTTTTTAAGTGCTTTGGAGTTTGTGATTATAATGTGATTACTCTTACATATACCTCTCATACACCCGAATGATATTGCACAATTGTGGCGCTTTCTCTTGTTCTTCTTTGCTATTTTGGGCAATAGAACAAGCCACTGAACTGTTGTTCGTTCCTGGCAGATTGATTCTCTTTTTGTTTGCATTTGTATTATGACCCTGGGAAAGTCTCCCTAAGGGTGATGGGGGAAACCAGACGGGGACTCCTTGCCCAATGTGCTTAGAGGGATATGGCTGCACCTCACTGACGAGGCCCAATGGAGGCCGAAACAATCATCTGGGTTTGCTGTTCCCTTGTTCAGAGGAGAATTGCCTGGTATTTCAGAGCCGGACTGACCTTGAAAAGCACAATTGGGCAAAAGAAGCTACTTCCAGGTGGTAACTGGGCCATAGAACAGTTGTTCGTTCATAGCAGACTGCTTCTCTTTCTGTTTGTATTTATCTTAAGAATGTGTCAAAATGCACTGAGTTAAGTGGCGACCTTCAACAGCTTAGACATTAGCATATGAGCCTACCTAGGTTTAACTTGCAACAAAGAATACCAAGAGAATAAAGCAAATTTGATGATAAAAGCAAATTGGAAAGTTGTTTAAAATTGCAAGCCCTGGGGCCTATATATCAAGCTCTGAAAGGAGCTTGACGGCCCGTGTTAACAGCAGTTATGAAGCAGCAGTAGGAATCGCCAGAAATCAACCCGATCAAGTACGATCGGGTTGATTGACACCCCCCTGCTGGCGGCCGATCGGCCGCGAATCTGCAGGGGGCGACGTTGCACCAGCAGCTCATGTGAGCTGCTGGTGCAATGCTGAATACGGAGGTCAGCTTAAAGTGAATGTCAACTTTCACAAATGAAAGCCCTGCTTTCTTCTTAAACTGGGAGAGTCCACTTTTGCATTCATTACTTTTGGGAATTCAGAAACTGGCCACCAGGAGGAGGCAAAGACACCCCAGCCAAAGGCTTAAATACCTCCCCCACTTCCCTCATCCCCCAGTCATTCTTTGCCTTTCGTCACAGGAGGTTGGCAGAGAAGTGTCGGAAGATTAAAGATAGTCTCTTATGGAGTGTAAAACTCTTCGGAATGGGACTGGAGTTTTAAGTAGTCCTGTCAGCCTCTCAGTGAGAGCTTGGATAAAAGTTAGAGTTTGGAAATGCAGGGAGAATCTTTCAGCGAAACCATCCTGACTCATATTAACAGCTCCTTAGCAATCAGCGTTGACGAGTTTCGCTGCCTGCTTTGTTCGCTCAAGTCCATGTCAGAAGCGAGGCTACTATCTGTTATACTTGAAGGGCCGTGTTCCTGTTCCACAGCGTAGATTCCGGTAAAATCATTTCAGTTTACTTAATATGTGTGAAGTGTAAAGTTAAACTAAGAAGTCAGGGTCTTAGTGGGACTCCTTTATCTTATGGAATCGAGGGTTAATATCTGCTGAGGGCGGTTATTGAACAGGGGGGACTTTAATCATGTTATGTGGTTCTGTTTGCTAAATGTGTAGTGATACTTGGGCTTGTGACTATATCGGAACATAACAGCCTTTTTATCAGGCTGCGCAGCCCTTGTGGCTTGTCGCGTTTTTAGTTGGCCTGCACGGTGTACCTTGTGACCAGGCGTGGTCACGTTTCTAGTCACCATTTCCGTATTCCTGACCGCGTGGCGACGGAGAGAGTCTGTTCCGCTAGTTGTCTGGGCCATAGGAGGTGGTGAGTGCCCCAGCCATTGGAGGTGTAAGGTGCCGTCTTATTTTTTCTTTCCTATCCATAATTTCTATTCTAGATATTCATTTTTTGGAGACGGAATGTCTCTGATTCAGATTCTACTTCTTGCAAAGAGTATGAAATGGCCAGGGTAATCCATGCCCATCAGTTATGTTCCGCATGCCGCTTTAGAGTGCTCTGTTTTCCCGATCCAGGGAATTTAGAGTCCGCTGAGCCATCCGCCCCTGGGCCCCATATCCTGTGTACCGAGTACCCTAGAACCTTCTTTGGCTACGCACGTAGGTGTCCCAAATGTCTTTACCCCTTCTCCGGAAGGCGGCTTGTTTCCTCCAGAGGTTACGGCACGGTTCCACATGGCCATTTCTTTGGCATTGGGGCATTTACATCTTCCAGGGAGGCAGACGTTAGTGAGATTATGTCCATGTTTGGTGAACCAGGCTCGTCAGGCAAGGGATCGTCTGGGTCAGATCAGCCCTCTGGGGAAGCAGTTGCCTCTGAGGCTTCAAGGGCCCAATCCTCGGGGTTGTCAGTTCCCCGGCGGAGGTAAGTCTTGCTTTTCATTATAGACTGGCGCGCCTTCGTGTCCTGCTGTGACATGTTTTGGCAGTGCTGGAGGATCCAAACCCAGAGGGGTTGAGGGGTACTCGGTCTTCCGCTATGTACGGCAAGCTGGGATAGACATAAGGGGATGCAATTAATCTCCTTGTTGTCTCCGATTTATCTTTTTATATGGGGTATCTTATTCCAGTTCTGAGCTTCGGGAGAATGGGATCTCTGACGGGCTGGCCCTGTCAGTGTAACCATTTTTCTTGGGCGTTCACCTGTGAGTGCTACCCTCTTTTTCGTTGATCCGGTTAGGATGTATTTGTTTTCTTTTTTTTTGGAAGCGCATTGTCAGTATATTTATGAAAATCTTAGTAGTGCTATCCAAATAATATATAAGTTTATGGCAGGGTTATAAACACAATCTTAAAATAATTTTCCTTAAAAATTGAAACCCTAATCAACCATGCATCTACTAGACCATACAATTAATATAAATATCTGAATTCTTTTATTTAGTTAATATCCATAAACATATTGAAGTATATTCACAATAAAAGGAAATGAAACAAAATTTATATGCGTTAAAACCAACTCTTAAGATATGCTATCCTTCTTACAAAACCCAGAAAGATATACCTTCACAATTCAGCCTTTTATTTATTTAACACAATGGGACTAAAAACCTTTAACATCCAAGCAATACAATTCTAAACAGTGTTTATAAAACAATAGGATAATATATATATTCTGCTATTTAACTGCAATTTATCCTAATACAAAATTAACTGACAATATCAGAACTTGCATAGATGAGTTACTTGGTCAATCAGACGCAGATTTAAACAATATATATATAGGCTGTGAAATGCTAACTTGAAAAAAAAAAACACACTGCTTCTTTAAATCTATTAAATACAAATTAACTATACATATAACTTATCTTACAAAACCCAGAAAACTGTATCTTTAAACTGCAGTGACTTTAAAATATCACATGTAATTAGCAGCCCTTTTCTTATACTCTATATATATATATATATACGTTACCAAAATAGATAGTTCAGTTACCAAGGATTCCTTGTTTCATCTCAGAAAATATATAAGTAAATTTTTGCAATCACTGAGAAGAAGGTAGATCAGCTTGTTTAGAATGAGTGTATTTTGGACGCCCAGCAATGTATCATTCAAGTCAGCAAAATCTGTCCCTTTCTCCTTCATGCGTTCACTTAAATAACTTTTTCATTCATTGATGAAACCATGGGAGTGGCCCTACGAGATCTGACCATCCCATTGGTTAGGTGGGATGTCTATTTGGATTGGCCCTTGGTCACCATGGAAACGCATCCTTTAAGCAGTTATCTCAACTGCTATACCGGTATCGGCCCTTCGGTGGCAGCACAAAACAAATTCATCCTTAACACTTCTAAACATTTTTAGACAGTGAAATATTTCTTTAAACTATGTAATAACTGCCGTAATTTCTTGCATGAACCCCTCAGAATATCAATCATAGATGAGGCAAATCTATATCACCTCTCTGGTCATTTTGATATCAAATATGTTATATTATTAACATTTTATTATATTAAGGCAATTTAGTACTGCTAATTATTAGCTTAAAATGCATTTATATATCCTGTTATATATGTTTTCATGTGATATAATATGTTCTATGTCTCCGACAATTTCTGCATATATGAATTGATGCCTGCAATAGAAATGGAAACAATTATCAGAAATGGTTTAAGCATTCATATGTCTATGGTCCAAGTATTATTAATCATTTACTTTTAGGTCCACAAATATTTATTTATATTCTTAAAAACACAGAGGCTAAGTAAGATCTGTTATGTTTTCAAAACATATATATATATATATATATATATATGCACTTCAAATAAGGGATTACCAAAATGGTCATTCAATCTATACTAATTCTGAATTTATTTCCTATATAAATATCCCCTGCAGCAATCATCCACCTAATACAATGTGCTTAATTTTAATATATATATATCATGAATCATTCCAAACATACATGGAAAACTGGCATTGTTCCCCTTGCAAAATGCATCCAACTCTATCTGTGTCACCTTCCCCCTAGCTGTGTATTTGCAACACATCTTACTTTGAAATCACAAAACTTAGGTGACAAATTCCAGAGGGGTCCTTGAACACATTCTTTTCTCTCACCAAATGTTTTGGGAGTTATAAAACTCTGCATATATAGTCAAATGAGTAGGAAAAAAAATGTTTGTGTGTTTTACACCATAGGAGGTGGTACTTCAAAAGCTATGCTGATTTTCAATCCTGATAAACGTGTATTCATCCAGCTAACCCATCTGGTAAGGGGGTTGGGACCCCCTGTGGTGTTAAACAAACTCATGTTCAATTAATCCTGAGGTCTCATCTAACATATACAGTGTATAAAATATACATATATATATGTATACATATGTAATATTCATCATAATATTCATATACTCTGACATAAATCCCCCTTCCAACTTCAAATAGATGTAGGACACATGTATTTGAATTGGCTTAAGGTCAGTGGTATTTGATGAGGATCAACCGTATATCTCATAGACAGTCTCTTATGTAGAAAGTTTGTTATTTTGAGCCTTCATGTTTATCAGTTGGGCACCTTTAAACTACAGTATGTCTTTAGTTCATTTGGGGATATGACACTTCATTCTCCCTCTATGACTTGTAGTTGGGATCTGGGATGACATGCCCGCAATTGATTGATATGGACCCATTTATCTATGAAACTTTCATTTTTGGGGATCCTTATTTTATAGGCCACTGGAGATATTTTGTCAGTAATGACGAAAGGACCTTTCCATGAGGGAAGAAATTTCTTCTCCCTAACCTGATCTCTTCCAAAGTTATAAAGATAAACTTTATCATTTATTTCATATTCCTTTTTGGACGTTTTGAGATCATAATAGGTTTTAGTGGTAGTTGCGGCTCTTTCTAAATTCCTTTGAGCAAATGCAAATGCATATTGCAGATGCTTTCTTAGGTTCTCCACATATTGATGTGTATTGGCAGCGTTTATCAAGTTTTGGTCTGATGTACGGTACAGCAGATGCTGAGGTAGAACCATTCTTCTACCAGTCATCAGTTCAAAAGGGGACATCTTGGTAGCATTACTTGGAGTTGCTCTTAATGCCATTAAGACTAGAGGTAGTTTTACATCCCAGTCTTTACCCGTTTCACTCACAAACTTTTTGAGGATTTTAACAATGGACTGGTTGTAACGCTCTACACCACCACTTGAGGCAGCTCTATAAGCAATATGGAGCTTTCTTTTAACCCCTAGTATTTTCCACATTTTGGTCATCACTTCGCTAGTGAAGTGGGTCCCCCGATCTGACTCGATTCTTTGGGGTAAACCAAATCTGGAAAATACATGGTTGATGAGCAACGCTGCACATGTTTCAGCACTATTGTTAGGTGCACTAATGCACTCTACCCATTTAGTGAATAGGCATGTTACGGTTAACATGTATTTGTTACCTCTTGATGATCTTGTTACCGGGCCAATAAAATCAATTTGTATATCTGACCATGGCATTACCATCCCCCTTTTCTGCAATGGCGCTCTATGCATTGGTGCAGTGGGTTGGAACTGTGGGCAGATTAAACACCCTTGACAGTAGGTTTGAACATCTTTCAACATGTGTGGCCAAAAAGCGTAGTCACGCAATATTTCGTACGTGAGTTTGGCACCCCGATGACCAGATGTGGGAGCATCATGGGCATGTTGAAGCATTAGACCTCTGAACTTGGTGGGTACTACCCACTGCTGGATGCCAGTTTTTGAAGTTCTAATTAACAAACCATCCTGTAACTTGAATTGTGATCTAGATTTTATTAAGATTCTCAGATCTTCTTTGCCAATACAATCATCTTTTGAGATGGGGTTGCTTTCAGGATCTTCTATGTGTTTATAGAAGATGCCTACAATGGGGTCTTCTTTTTGACTAGTGATCAAGTCCTCACTAGGAGAATCCTGACTCCATTGTACCAAGTTAGGCTCACTCTGTTGTTTTGCCTGGTTTCTGGTAATGGCTTCTACCTGAATTGCACCCATTAAATGGTCAATATTAAGGAGTTCTCCAGTTATGGCTCCTTGTTTGGCTAATGAATCCGCAAGGTCATTGCCTTCCTTATCAGGACCTAAAACTCTGGAATGACCCTTGGTCTTTTTCCAGTGTATGGTTAAATCATTGGATACTACCAGATTATCAATCTCGCAGAACAACTTGCCATGCTTGACTGGTTTGTTATTGCTTTTCTGCATGCCATTTCTTTTCCAAGTTGGCAGGTATTCAACAAAACTGTCACGCACATAATTTGAGTCAGTTATGATCACAAATTCATGAATACCATGTTCAATAGCCATTCCAATGGTTTTGAAAACAGCAGTTAGTTCAGCAACTTGACTGGATCTTGGTCCAATGTTGAAACCTATAGATATATTTGGGAATCCATTTGCCCCCGTTATACCAATGCCAGCGACTAATCTGCGCTCATTATCAATAGTGGCATGGTAAGAACAACCATCAACATATACCCAAGGTAATGTTTGACAATGGTCCTCATTGTACATTTTATATGGGGAAAGCAATTGTTCCTCCAGAAAATCATCTTCTGATAATTCTTCCCCAGGATCTCTAGCAGTACAGTCGTGGAGCTCAGCAAGCCCTTGTGCGAATGGATTCTTTTTATTCTGCTTGTAGCGAATTTCTACTGGCCAGCCTTGCAAGGAAAGAGTCCACGCTGTTATGCGGCTATTAGACAAATTCCCATCTCTTATTCTCTCACTTTGCAAATATAGCAAAGGCTGGTGGGCCGTTTCTACAATAATTTTCTCGCCCTGTATATAGCTGCGGAAATTTTGTAGAGCCCATACAGTAGATAAGAGGGCTTTTTCGCAATCGCTAAATTTTATTTCTACTGGGGATAGATTTTTGCTCGCATAAGCAATGGCTTTGTTCAAATTATCATGCTTTTGGTATAAAACAGCACTCATGCTTACATCTGTGTACCCTGTTTCTAAGTAGAAAGGTTTGCCACCTTCAGGGTACGCTAAGCAAGGTGCTTGAGTGAGTTTTCTCTTCAGCTCTCTGATGGCTGTCTCTTGAGACTCACTCCAGTGCCATTTCACATCTTTCTTTAGAAGAAGTAGTAGTGGTTTAGCTAATTCCGCATAATTATCAATGAATTTGCGAGAATAATTTGTCATACCCAGGAATGATCTCAATTCCTTTAAGTTAGTTGGGTTTTTAGAATTCACTATCGCTTCCACCTTTTTCTTCTGGGGATTTAATCCGTCAGAGGTAACTTCATGTCCCAAGAAGTTTACACGAGTGCGGCACCATTGAGCTTTTTGCAGGGATAATTTGACACCTGCCCTTTTAAGTTGGCTGAGGACGTGTTTAAGCTCTGCGATGTGTTTTTCAAAGTCTGTGCTTTTGATTAAAACATCATCAACATAAGATAAGGTCCCCCTTTCCAGTGCGTCAGGCATAGCCTTATGCATGAATACAGCAAATTCATGTCCAGAATTTATGTATCCAAATGGAAGTCTCTGAAATGCATACTGAACCTTTTGGAAGGAGAATGCTAGCTTATATTGGTCCTCTTCATGTACCTTTATGGTCCAATATCCCTGTGCACAATCAATGGCAGTGAATATTTTGGATCCCTGCATTTGTGCTAGGCACTGGTCAATGTATGGTACAGGCCAGCCAGACATGTATACTCGTTTGTTTAGCTGTCTTAAGTCAGCACACAAACGCCATTGTCCATTGGGCTTAAGGACACCTAGAATAGGATTATTATAAGAGCTGTGCACCTGTCTGATAATACCTCTTTCTTCCAAATTCCTTATGATCTCTGCAAGAGAATCATATGAGGCTAAGGGAAGTCTGTATTGTTTGACAAATACAGGTGGCGCATTAGGATCTGTTTGTATCCTTGCAATGTGCAAGTCTGTAGTACCACAGTCATAAGAATCCTTAGCGAAAATATCTTTGTATTCCATTAGGACTTCTCGCAGCTGTTGGCGTTCATCATCGCTGGAACAGCCATTAGCTGAGGATATTTGCTCTTCGACTATTTGCTGAAATCCTGGAAAGATTTCAGGCTGTCCTATTTCATAGGCTTCTTCCAACCTAGAGGTGAGATCCCCTTGATTATAATTTACATTGCTCCCATGACTCTGGGTATTGGCGTAATCTTGCTGTTTGATTGGCTGATCAAACACTAGAGAGGCTTCTTCAATTTTACAGATGCCTTCCTCTGAGCTGAAGGGATAAATAGACTGAACATTAAATAGACCCTCTGGCATAGATGCAAAGGATTGTTCTATTAATTGTTCTTCAGTTAGGTATCCTTCAGGTATTAGTCCAATTACATTATTCTGGAATCCAAAAGTGTAATAACTTGATTCCAGTGCATATCCTATGGTAGTTCCCTTGGATAATGTTATATCCTGTGGGGTCATGTTATGCACAATAATATGTATTGGAACAGTTCCAATATTCACCATAGGAGTGTAAGTCACTGTGACACCTAGATTTTGTATTCTATGGGAGAGGCAAATCAATGTTTCAGAAGTTTTTAATTTCTGCCCTCTCTTTACCTGTAAGGGTAAAAGAAATTTATCAGCCCCAGCAGGAATTATAACATCGCTAGATACCTGCATATTCACAGCATATGGCAATTGCTGGTTTGATTTCAGGGCTGCATTTTCATCCTGAAATACTTCAGGGTCCCCCTTTAACCTGCTCCAAAGGCAAGAGTTAATCAAATCTATTTGTATGGCATATCTATGTAAGATATCATTGCCAATGTATATCTGATTATGGGGAGTATTTAAAACTAAAAACAGGTGCTTCACTGACTTATTACCAATAGAGATAGATAATAAGCACTTAGCTGTGATGTTATAGCTTTCAGACCTGTCATCCAGGCCGTTGACACAGTGGTCTTGGGGAGAAAGATATTTAGTCACTTTAGGTTCAGCTATTTGCGCTAATAAACCTTCGCTTATATAGCTAGCTTCCTGTTTTAAGTTTATTTTAGCATACTTGGTTTTACCAAGGTCATGCACTTGTATAGGGATAAATAGATCCTCTTTAACTCTCTCAATCCCTGTGAGGTATTGAGCGTGGCCTCCCCCCTTAGGGATTTTATGATCCCCCTTGTGGAGTGATATGGTTAATACATCGCTGTCAGGGATTTATCTCTTTTCCTACTGTGCCTTTAAGCATGTCAACTCACTACCACTATTTAAGGCTCCTCCCAACAGAACTCATTGCTTGGTAATTTGTTGCTCAGTGTGAAGCTGCTTCAGAAGAGACCTAGCCGTTTATACTACTTTGTATTCTCAACTTATTGCTCCTCAGGAGTATCTGCCTATTTGAATCAACTTGCAGATTCTCTTTTGTGCTTGAAGATTTACCCCGTTTGTTCACTAAGAGATTTCTCAGTCTCTCTCCTGTAGTGAGGTTGTTCCCCTGCAGCGTGTGACGTCACGCTCCTGATTCTCCCGCCGCGGATCTCTGCCAGGCTTACTGCGATACTCCTAGGACTTGTTGCTGTGTGGTAACTGTATCGCTATGTGCTAATATCATCTACAATATTTCTAGTTAATATATATTGCATTCTATGAACTGTGTGTATTGCTGCAACCACATTTTTCCTTCACTTGCTATATATTTTGGAACGCTCATTTGCTGGATTTCCATATTCACTTCAGATATCAAATATGCACTAAACCTTTTTACTGCTATTTACCATATTACAAACAAATAACTGTGACAAAGATTATTACAAAGTACCATTATTCATTATCGGATTGCATAAGCATAATTCAAACTTTAACCTCTATTGTGCTTGAAATGAACTGTTTGCTCTAACTTAAACTATATCAGTTTCCTCAAGTTTACCACAGCTTATATTACTCTGATTGAACAACTCTGCAAAGTATTAATATTCATTATCAAAGTATGGTTTGCAAAATGACCAGAGGTTGATTTATTCACTTATCAAAGTACTGTGTTAATTTCAGTGTGTTTGTTAAAGCCTGCTGCATAAACTATTTCCATTGCAACTCTGTTTGAATTAAGGCACCTGCACTAATTAACTCTTTCACTACTGCTGCAGTCAATCCTATAAGACTTACTCTCTTTTCTGCTTTAAGCATTTATTGTTGCGTGAAGGTTCCGGTTTCACTCAGCAACCCTGATGTAGTGACCCTCAGATCAATGAGCATATCAGGGTTCCCTTAAGTTAAATCTGTGGGAATCCGAGGTAAGGTGTGAGACTGAGTGGTCCTGCATAAAGCAGGGGCTGTAATTGTAGTGTTCTCTAAAAACAACTAAACATATCCTTACAATCGCCATCTAGGGAAATATTCGCTATCTTTCCAGGCGAAATTTTAAAAGTATTACCATCAGAGCCACTAAAAGGAGTCTGATCATCTATTTGTAGAATAGTGATTTCAGGTACAGAGTTATTCCTGAAATGAATCTCCACAGCATCTGGTTTCTCTTCTACCACGTGACAGCTATGTCGGGCGTGAGATATACCAGATTTTTCATAATTGATAGGCCGTTTAACTTGTGACCAAATTACATTATTTATGCAATCAATTATGGTGCTTAATCGTTTCAGGAGATCACTACCAATAATTAAACGTTCAGTTGGCAGATCCACTATAATGACAGGGTGTCTTATGACCCTGTTCCCCAATTTAAATTTTAACCATGCAGTACCGTAAACTTTTAGGGAGTCACCCCCAACACCTATTAGAGAACCGTCAAATTCTCTTATTTTAGGTTTGTGGGGTGTTAGCTCATTTAGCTGTGTGTAGTACCTGTGGGATAAGATAGTTGCCTGTGACCCAGTGTCAATTAATCCCCTGATAGGGTTGGAGACTGAATCTTGCAGCTCAACTAATACATAATATCTTCCTGCAGTTTCTACCATTTCACACATAAAATTGGCATTCTCACACATCTGTGGGCTTCGCCACGTGTTACCTGGATTCGCCGTGTCATTCGATGCAGAGGAACCTTCATACCTACCTGTTTCCTCTATGACAGGGTCGGTTGGATTCTTTTGTACTGCATCTGTGGAGATAAGGTTAGGAGAGAGCTGCAAGGGAAGAGATTTGTTAGTTTTTCCCGGATGAGGTCGCTCAACGTCACAGCCAATTTGTCCGTTTCCGGTCTGTGGGGAGAGAATATGATTAGTATCATTGATATTTATCATTACATTTTGCATATCTCTCCCCTCCCCTTTAGGTGATACTGCAGTATTTATGACTGTGCCTGTGGTCCACTGCTGACCACTGGCTGTACCCCTAAAAAAGTATTGTTCGGTTGCTGAGCCGTAGATTTTTGACTCATATTAGCGATTTGTTCGCTCAACCGATTTAACTGGGTAAACAGCATATCTACCTGATTGTACAAGTTGCCTCTACCCCTGGGCCTATCTCTTGGTGCCCAAACAAACAAAGGGTGGTGTGAGTGCTAATCAGGAAAAGGTTTCTGTGCTTGAATCCCTAATATGGTCTGATAAAATCTCCAATTACAGACTATACGATAAAGAGGTGAGAATGGTGTGGGATAAGCGCTCCAGCTAAGTGGAGCCAACCAGATTATTATGAAAAATAAAATGAAATAACAAGAGGAACTAATGATAATAAAAGAGAATTTTTATAGTGATTTAAGTAGATAACTAGTTAATGCATACAGAATATGTTAGCATATACTCAATTACATAAGATGCCGGCATCAGTAACAATCAAACATATTAATCATATTAAAAACAGAGAAATACAGCCGATATAAAATTTCTAAAAGGTTCCCTGAGTGTTTCTTAAAAATATATACGAATATGAATAAACTTGATAAAGGTAAATGACTCTTAGCACAGTGAAATTGGCTCGGCTAAATGTTACCAGTATTATTTTTAAGCAATGGAATATTTGGTCACAGTATTCAGTGGAGGCGTCTGATCTGTTCAGCCGTTAGGAGTAACTGTGAGTGATGGATCGGGAGGTGTGACGTCACGTCACCTGACTATTGTATTCCTCCAATCTCTGTGATATGCTTAAACACAACAAGTTTGAAATTTGTATCCAATTCTCAATTGTAACAAAGTATACTTGTTTATGTGATGGTTAGTATCAATACTTGCAAGTGTCCAATGTCCAAAGAATCTGTCCAAATTTTGAAAAAAAACGGTTTGTTTTATCAGCAGCTCTGAATCCTATGAAGTGTTGATCCGTTTGGTTTTATGTCCGTTCTGAAATGTGAAACTTGTCCTTTTGCGAAGAAGCTCCTAAGCACTTGGTTTTTAGTGTATATTAGGGCTATGATGGGAGCAAAGGAAGAAACAAGGGGGCACACAGGAATTATTCATACATCGATCTCAGTGTTGATTCAAGGAGATAGAAATGAACCTGTTTTTGTGCCAGTAAAACAATTTAGCAGTTCAATAGCCTTAGTATATAATTGGTTACACACAGGAATTACTCATATGTCCTCCCTCTATATTAATCATAGAGATAGGGATGAACCTGTGGAGTGTAACACTACCAGTAATAAAATTCTGAATTGACAGGAGTAAGCAAATCTACGTGTTTCGGCAGTGTTAGCTGCCTTTATCAAGATGCTTACTACATGAAATTACTGCCTTTTTATAAGGAGTGTTTGATTCAGGATAGGTGTGGTTAGAGGATAGTCTAGATTAACCCTTAAGTGCTTCTAAAGTGAATGTGTTGAAGTCAGTTTCATAGATAGATGAGGTACATCTTATTAAAAAAGAGTTTTTCAAAGACAATATTCCATCTAATTTCACTCATTAAGTGTTTTTGAAATGATTGCATTAGAATTAAATACATGAACAAAATACATAAACAGAATTGGAATATTGAATTAATGTTTAAATTTATGAGAAATCCCACCATTTCAGGTTTAATGTCTTGTAAACTATATATGAGAATGTGAAATTAAGTATAAAGATATAGTCGCCTATATCTCAACATTATACTATAACCAGTTTTTCTTTAATGCAGTTTTTGTTGAAAATGATTTTTATATATGTAAATATACATTGCTCCAAAGGTTTTTTTCATTTTATTATAATAATCTTGCAAAATTGCAATATCAGGTTGTTCTTTAGTAAGCGCTAAATAAACTTGTCTATACGCTAAGGGGTAAGGGGAGGATGTGATACAAAGTAAAAGTTTTGTAGATATAGCTTCAAGACGGTTATTGTACAGTCTCGTTTATGTTTATTTCGATAGTGTATGAGTTCGATTTTTAGTGAAATAATATTTTATATGATAGATGTAATTTGGAATATGTGTTCAACTATTTTGTTTGTCTAGTAATTGTTTATAAGATAGAATTAAGATCAAAGGAACTATTAAGTCCCAATGGATGTACTGTTTTATATTCAAATATGAGTTCTGCTTCTTTTTTTAGGAGTACCTTTTCTATATTTTCCCCTCTCTTGTTAGGTCTAATTTTTTTCATTCCCCAACATTGAAAACATTTAAGGTCTCCATGGTGTATTTCAGTGAAATGTTTATAAAGTATGGTTTTTGTGGTTTTATGTTCTATGTTCCAAATATGTTCTCTCATTCTATCTTTGAATGTGCGACTGGTTTGACCTATATAGAATAAATTACACGAACATCTTATGCAGTAAATTATATTTGAGTCGTTACATGTTATGGTGTCCTTGATTGTAAATGTAACCTGTTGGTTGATAAATGTTATCTTTTTAGTTTTATTACTGTATCTACAGGATTTACACTTGTGACATGGATAGAATCCAAAAATTTTTTCTTTCTTTAAGTTCATATCTTTTGAATAATCATTTTTTGTTTTGAATTCACTTGGTGACAGATAGCTTTTGAGATTTTTAGCTTTTTTGAAAATGAGATCTGGGTGATTTTTAACTGTAGTTCCTAATATAGGATCCTTTTTGATATAGTGCCAGTGTTTTTGAAGGATGGTTTTTATTTCTTTGTGGTTTGAGTTATATTCAGTTATAAATGGAATAAAATTATTGACATTAGAAGGCATTGAATTATTTGTATATAATTTTTTTCTTTTGTTTGGTTGCTTTTGTAATAAGGTGGATCTATCAGTTTTTCTTACAGAAGTTATGGTTTCTTGGATTTTTTTCTGATTGTAACCTTTATCTGCAAATCTATTTAGTAGAATGTTACATTGTGAGTCATAAGATTCTATGTCTGAGCAGTTTTTTCTGACTCTTAGTATCTGACTTTTTGGGATGTTATCCTTCCACCTATTCAGATGGCAGCTTTGATAATGTATAAAATTATTTGAGTCTATAGTTTTGAAGTAGGTTTTGGTTTTAATTAAATTCTCTACTATCTCTACCTCAATGTCTAGGAAATGTATTGAACTAGTGCTGTGTTCATAAGTGAAAGTGAGGCCTACATCATTAGTATTCATGTCCTCAAGGAATAGTTCTAGAATTTCGTAGTCACCCCTCCAGACTAGGAAGATATCGTCAATAAATCTTTTATAGAGCACAAGGTTCGCTCCCCACACATCATTGGATAGAAAAGTTTCTTCAAAGAATCCCATAAATAGATTCGCATAGCTGGGAGCGAACCTTGTGCCCATAGCGGTACCCCTAGTCTGGAGGTAAAATTTGTCATTAAACATGAAACTATTGTTTTTTAAAATAAACTCAATGCTATCTAGAATAAATTTGTTTTGTTCTTGTAATAGATTGGGATCGTTATTTAAATAGTGTGCAATTGCTTCTAGCCCTAAATTGTGATTAATGTTCGTATATAATGAATTAACGTCACAAGTGACCATTATATAATTGTTTTGCCATTTAATTTCATTTAATACATTTAAAAAATGAGTGGAATCTTTTAAATGTGATGGTAGCTGTGTAACATAATTTTGAAGGTAATGATCAACATATTGGGAAAGGTTGGAGGATATTGATTCTATTCCTGATATAATGGGACGTCCAGGGGGTTTGGTGAGATGTTTATGAATTTTTGGCAGAAAATAAAATGTTGGATTTTTTGGAAAATTAACTTTAAGGAAATTGTATTCTGAATCTGTAATTACTCCTGATGTTTTTGCCTTATCCAATAACAGATTGAGTTTCTTTTTCTGAGTTTCTATTGGATTGTTTTTAAGACTAGTGTACGTCGTGTTGTCATGTAGAAGCCTATATGATTCTTCCAGGTAGTATTGTACATCCATAATTACAATACCCCCGCCTTTATCGGCGGGTTTTATTATAATCTCTTTATTATTTTGTAATGATTTTAATGTTTTACGTTCATTTGGTTTGAGATTATCTTTTATTTTGTTGTTGATTTCTAATTTCTCTAGATCTTCTTTAACGTTTATTTCAAATTTTTTTATAAAGTCTCCCTTTTCTTGCATAGGGTAGAAAGTTGATTTCTCTTTTAGGTTGGAATGTATATATTTACTAGGTGTGTTTTGTGTTCTAGTGAGTGGAGTAGTTAAAAAGTATTTTTTCAAAGTTAGTTTACGAACAAACTGGTTTACGTTTATTAGTGTTTCGAATTTGTTCATTTTGCACATTGGTGCAAAGGTTAGACCTTTTTTTAAAACTCTTTCTTCATCTATATTTAGTTTATATTTACTCAAATTGAATATACCAGTGTTCTGATCAGTTTTTGAGGTGATTATCTTAGTCTTTTTTGTGGGTTTTCTCCCTCTTCTCCCTCTCTTTCTCTTTTTCCTTTTGGTGTTCCCCAAATGGAATTTTGTGTTTTTGAAGTATTTTTTTGGTGTCCTGTGTGTTGTGAAGTTTGTCCTAAAAAATGACTATTGGTTTTTTGAAAAGGAACATTCTCAAAATTATCATGGGTGTCTGACAAAGGTTCAAAACTATTAGATAAAGGAATTCTCCAATTGTGAGTATTTGTTCTTTCTCTATAATTATTGGAAGATGAGTTTCCTGAATCACGATATCTATTGTGATAGGATCTATAGTGCATATTTTGATATGATCTATTGTGATGGGATCTATCCTGGTATTGATTATTTTTATCATAATATTGCTGATTTGATCTATAATCATAATCATTTCTCTCATTATAATAATTTCTATTTGGTATATAGAAGTTATTATTCGTGCCTCTATTACCAGATATGGATTGATTCCTTTGATGGTGAGGTTTGTTTTGAAAGTTATGAAAGTTGTGATTTCTGTTGTGATTATAATTATTATCATTGTGTGTATTAGTGTTTTCTTTATTAGATGTTGTTTTATTTTCTTTTATAGTTTTGTGTTTACTAAAGATGGATGCATTGATTTGGATGTTTTGTGGGTCTTTATTAGTGTGGAGTTTTGTTGTTTGATCTATTGTGGATGATGAACATGGAATAATGTCATTATCTTCTTCTTCTATTTCTCTATCTCTTGGTGCCCCATTGTACTGATTCCTGGACCATTGGGTTCCCTCAGAATCAGGGCTGCTTTTTCTATTCTGGTGTGGTTGCCCCTGGGGTACAGCTTGTTCAGCATTAGTACTTTGGGGAGCATTATATACCTGGGGTGTCTGGTTACCCTGAGAATATCTTCGCCGTCTATTGTATCTACCCTTGCGTGGATACCAATTATTGGGTGGGTATTCTCTTTGTGAGTAATTATTCACCTGATTATGTCCCCCACTTTGGTTATAGTCTCCCTGCGCCTCAACCTGTGTAGGGGGAGGGGCAGAATTAAACCTCTGTGGAGATGGCCTGTTTTGACTGGTCACCTCTGCATAAGTTCTCTTTTTAGATTCCAAATTGAGGGGGCTAGGTGACACCCTAGTTTCTGCTACAATTTTGGGTTTTGACTCCTTTTTCACCCCCTGTTCACTGGATTGCTGAATAGAGTATAACTTCGTACTCTCTTTGATCAGCCATTCCAATGAGCAGTCCTCATCAAAATCTCTAGCTAAGTTGATTTTGATGGGTGTAGGCAGTGCTTCAAAAAATAAATTTACAAATTCTGAGCCATCAAATTTGGGATTATCTTCAGCCATACTGTACGCATTTTTCAATACAGAAAGGAATTCGATTGGACTCTGATTCGCACGACACTTTAAACCATATACCGCTATTTTCGCGGCAGTTTTAGTGCGATATTGCCCAAATTCTTTTCTGCATTGTCGTTTTACCCCATTCCAGGAATGAATATTCATATCCTTTAGTGAGGCAAAGAATTTGTGATGCTTACTGTCAGATACCCAAGGCAGAAATTCAATTTTCAATTTCTCACTTGTAACATTCATTATAGCTAACGCATTTTCAAAAGCTTGTAAATGATCAATTACAGATGTTGTTCCCTTATTGGAGAATATAGGTACTGCGCGTTGTACGAAGGTGATTATTTTATGGGAATCATAGACTTTATCAGACTTATTTTGGGATTCTCTGTTAGAGTTTCCCTCCCCCGCATCATCTGCGCTACAGCTGTCCTCTGGATTTACATCCTGAGGGGATTGTCTATTTGGGAAATCTATTTCTGACCCGTTAGGGGTCATTTGTCTATGTTGTTCTATATATTTTCGTACCTCGTCCCTGACGCGTTCGCTAAAGGAGTTAGCATTATCTGTATTATTCTCATTGCTAATATAGGGGTTTTCATTATGGCGATATGATCTTTTTAAATCGCTTAATTCTCTCTGGCTTTGCGCAAGCTGTTCATTTAAATCTTGTATCTGCGCGATTAAGTCCATATTGTGCTTATCTAAGGTGGCTAGGTTTTGGGCAAATTCATCCATTTTATTTTTGGCTATTTTTAAACCCTCTTCGCGTCTGCGTGAGGAACGAATACTATTTTCTAGCTCCTGTATTTGCAATCGTTTGTCTGTGACACAAAACGACATTTCGTCAATTATGCATATTAAAAGGGGCCAGGATTTTAGTATTAGTTCGTCTCGCTTTTTGGAAGCTTTGCATTGATTAATCATTAATAATTCCTGGAAGAATTCATTCTCTTCATTCCACATATTATTATTAACGGTAATATTTTTAGCCCTAGTTTCAAGTGTATCCATAAAATCATTTAATTCACCCGCAATATTAAACTTCCCTTTAAGGTAACTTAAGATATCTTTCTTAAGGACCTGACCTTTAGTAATAGGTATGGTTATGGGACCAATTTCATTGCTATGTATAGAATTAAATGAGTCACTTCTGGCTACAGACATTATTATATTGGTTTAGTACTTAGTTAAACTAAAACGCTAATATAATTTTTGCCAATAAAAAGAGAGAAGGAAAATTTTTATATTTCAAAAAAAAAAAATATTATTAATTTTGAAATATGAAAAATTAATATTCCGAAATATGAAAAATTAATATTTTTGATTAACTTTGAAAATATGAAAAATCAATATTTTTTTGATTAATTTTGAAATATGAAAAATTAATATTTTTATTAATTTTTCAAAATTAATCTTTAATAATATTTCAAGATATTAATGTCAATCTCGAAATGTGAAAATTAATATTTCAACTTTTCAAAAAAAATTATATCTTCAAAATATTAATATTGAAATATGAATTTTTTTTTTTCTCTTTTATAATAATTTCTATTTACTTACAAATATATTATATCAAATATGATGGAATATTAATAAATCCCAGCGGTGCCTCCAATTATTATGTCAGTATATTTATGAAAATCTTAGTAGTGCTATCCAAATAATATATAAGTTTATGGCAGGGTTATAAACACAATCTTAAAATAATTTTCCTTAAAAATTGAAACCCTAATCAACCATGCATCTACTAGACCATACAATTAATATAAATATCTGAATTCTTTTATTTAGTTAATATCCATAAACATATTGAAGTATATTCACAATAAAAGGAAATGAAACAAAATTTATATGCGTTAAAACCAACTCTTAAGATATGCTATCCTTCTTACAAAACCCAGAAAGATATACCTTCACAATTCAGCCTTTTATTTATTTAACACAATGGGACTAAAAACCTTTAACATCCAAGCAATACAATTCTAAACAGTGTTTATAAAACAATAGGATAATATATATATTCTGCTATTTAACTGCAATTTATCCTAATACAAAATTAACTGACAATATCAGAACTTGCATAGATGAGTTACTTGGTCAATCAGACGCAGATTTAAACAATATATATATAGGCTGTGAAATGCTAACTTGAAAAAAAAACACACTGCTTCTTTAAATCTATTAAATACAAATTAACTATACATATAACTTATCTTACAAAACCCAGAAAACTGTATCTTTAAACTGCAGTGACTTTAAAATATCACATGTAATTAGCAGCCCTTTTCTTATACTCTATATATACATATATATATATATATATACGTTACCAAAATAGATAGTTCAGTTACCAAGGATTCCTTGTTTCATCTCAGAAAATATATAAGTAAATTTTTGCAATCACTGAGAAGAAGGTAGATCAGCTTGTTTAGAATGAGTGTATTTTGGACGCCCAGCAATGTATCATTCAAGTCAGCAAAATCTGTCCCTTTCTCCTTCATGCGTTCACTTAAATAACTTTTTCATTCATTGATGAAACCATGGGAGTGGCCCTACGAGATCTGACCATCCCATTGGTTAGGTGGGATGTCTATTTGGATTGGCCCTTGGTCACTATGGAAACGCATCCTTTAAGCAGTTATCTCAACTGCTATACCGGTATCGGCCCTTCGGTGGCAGCACAAAACAAATTCATCCTTAACACTTCTAAACATTTTTAGACAGTGAAATATTTCTTTAAACTATGTAATAACTGCCGTAATTTCTTGCATGAACCCCTCAGAATATCAATCATAGATGAGGCAAATCTATATCACCTCTCTGGTCATTTTGATATCAAATATGTTATATTATTAACATTTTATTATATTAAGGCAATTTAGTACTGCTAATTATTAGCTTAAAATGCATTTATATATCCTGTTATATATGTTTTCATGTGATATAATATGTTCTATGTCTCCGACAATTTCTGCATATATGAATTGATGCCTGCAATAGAAATGGAAACAATTATCAGAAATGGTTTAAGCATTCATATGTCTTTGGTCCAAGTATTATTAATCATTTACTTTTAGGTCCACAAATATTTATTTATATTCTTAAAAACACAGAGGCTAAGTAAGATCTTTTATGTTTTCAAAACATATATATATATATATATATATATATATATATATATATATATATATATATATATATGCACTTCAAATAAGGGATTACCAAAATGGTCATTCAATCTATACTAATTCTGAATTTATTTCCTATATAAATATCCCCTGCAGCAATCATCCACCTAATACAATGTGCTTAATTTTAATATATATATATCATGAATCATTCCAAACATACATGGAAAACTGGCATTGTTCACCTTGCAAAATGCATCCAACTCTATCTGTGTCACCTTCCCCCTAGCTGTGTATTTGCAACACATCTTACTTTGAAATCACAAAACTTAGGTGACAAATTCCAGAGGGGTCCTTGAACACATTCTTTTCTCTCACTAAATGTTTTGGGAGTTATAAAACTCTGCATATATAGTCAAATGAGTAGGAAAAAAAATGTTTGTGTGTTTTACACAATAGGAGGTGGTACTTCAAAAGCTATGCTGATTTTCAATCCTGATAAACGTGTATTCATCCAGCTAACCCATCTGGTAAGGGGGTTGGGACCCCCTGTGGTGTTAAACAAACTCATGTTCAATTAATCCTGAGGTCTCATCTAACATATACAGTGTATAAAATATACATATATATATATATGTATACATATGTAATATTCATCATAATATTCATATACTCTGACAGCATGTTTGTTATACTTTCTCCGTTGGGAAACATTTCTTCTCTGGAATTCGATACTAGCGATTTTCTGGTCGCTTGGACACTTCTGCGGAGGTTGTATGTCAAGATTATTTGCATAGTCTTAAGTTTTATCGATCCCTTCTAGGGTTTCGAATTTTCTGTGACCTGGTTCAGTTCCAAAATGCCCTTTGTAGCAGGCTGGTCCTGGTCGGGCGCTGGTTTCTGTTCCTTAAGAGTCTATACCATCCACGTGGTGCTGGGATATCTGGTTGACCTAGTTGGATGGCGAGTTTTATCTCATAAGAGGTTTATTATGCTTGGGTTCTTCCTTCAGCACAATGTATTCCCTGTAAATAGGGATTGCCAGGTAGACGAACTCCATGAGATTTTATTTATTTATTACTTTTAAGACTCAGCCCTTGATGGGGCTAAGAGAAGAGGCCTTTTGTTTATGATGTCAGGCTGGTTCTTGTTGCTTCTTTTTGGGTGGGGCATTAAGGGGTTTGTTCAAACCTCTTGGTCCTGTTCCTGTTTGTTGGGCCTGGATGGCTCCTGCTACAAAGCACTCCGAAGGTCTTTGACCTTGGAACTAGTTTTCTCCATTTCCATTTGGGCTGGAGTTTTAGGCGTCTCCTTAACTTGGAGCACCAGGTTGGGGGGGTTTATCCCTCCTGCTCTTTTTGAGATTCTTGACCTCGGTACCTCCTCCATTGGGAGCGAGGTGTCTTAGACTTCCTTTTATTTCCCCGTGGGGGGGATGGTTGGTTGGTCATCAGTTTTGACGGGCACTTTTGTCCGCCTTTCTTACTCTTACTGCTTCTCATCTGCTCCCATGTTTTTAGGGACTATAGAGAATGTGTTGATCCCTTTGGGGGTCCTGGAGCTACCCTCTCTTATATCATATCAGTTGATATGTTGGTTTTGGGATATTGATGTTTGTCATCCTGTTGTCCCTTGGGTCCCGGGGGGGGGGTTACTGGAAGGTGGACCCAGATAGATTGTTTTTTATTTTTGCAGCCTCTGTTGCAAGAGGTGGGTGTTTATTGGCAGCTT